>NC_074679.1:22735502-22897533 GCF_029448725.1 Salvelinus fontinalis | reverse complement strand
AACACACACTTTACCATATAACATACACTTTACCATATAACACACACTTTACCATAAAACACACACTTTACCATATAACATACACTTTACCATATAACATACACTTTACCATATAACATACACTTTACCATATAACATACACTTTACCATATAACATACACTTTACCATATAACATACACTTTACCATAAAACACACACTTTACCATATAACATACACTTTACCATATAACATACACTTTACTATATAACATACACTTTACCATATAACATACACTTTACCATAGAACACACTTTACCATATAACATACACTTTACCATATAACATACACTTTACCATATAACACATACTTTACCATATAACATACTCTCTACCATATCAATACACTCTACCATATAACATACACTTTACTATATAACATACACTTTACTATATAACACACACTTTACCATAAAACACACACTTTACCATATAACATACACTTTACCATATAACATACACTCTACCATATAACACATACTTTACCATATAACATACCCTCTACAATATAAATACACTCTAACATATAACATACACTTTACCATATAACATACACTTTACCATAGAACACACACTTTACCATATAACACCATATAATATACCATTTAATATACACTTTACCATATAACATACACTCTGCCATACAACATACTTTACCATAGAACACACACTTTACCATAGAACACACACTTTACCATATAACATTCTCTCTACCATATAATATACCATATAACATACACTTTCCCATACAACATACTTTACCATATAAAATACTTTACCATAAAACACACACTTTACTATATAACACACACTTTACCATACAACATACTTTACCATATAACATACACTCTACCATATAATATACACTTTACCAAATAACATACACTTTACCATATAACACACACTTTACCATATAACATACTTTACCATATAACACACACTTTACCATATAATATACACTTTACCATATAACACACACTTTACCATATAACATACACTTTACCATATAACATACACTTTACTATATAACATACACTTTACCATATAACACACACTTTACCATAAAACACACACTTTACCATATAACATACACTTTACCATATAATATACACTTTACCATATAACATACACTTTACTATATAACACACACTTTACCATAAAACACACACTTTACCATATAACATACACTTTACCATATAACATACACTCTACCATATAACACATACTTTACCATATAACATACTCTCTACCATATAAATACACTCTACCATATAACATACACTTTACTATATAACATACACTTTACTATATAACACACACTTTACCATAAAACACACACTTTACCATATAACATACACTTTACCATATAACATACCCTACAATATAACACATACTTTACCATATAACATACCCTCTACCATATAAATACACTCTACCATATAACATACACTTTACCATATAACATACACTTTACCATAGAACACACAATTTACCATATAACACACACTGTACCATATAATATACACTTTACCATATAACATACACTCTGCCATACAACATACTTTATCATAGTACACACACTTTACCATAAAACACACACTTTACTATATGACACACACTTTTACCATACAACATACTTTACCATATAACATACTTTACCATAAAACACACACTTTACTATATAACACACACTTTACCATACAACATACTTTACCATAGAACACACACTTTACCATAAAACACACACTTTACCATAAAACACACACTTTACCATATAACATACACTTTACCATATAACATACACTTTACTATATAACATACACTTTACCATATAACATACACTTTACTATATAACACACACTTTACCATAAAACACACACTTTACCATATAACATACACTTTACCATATAACATACACTCTACCATATAACACATACTTTACCATATAACATTCTCTCTACCATATAAATACACTCTACCATATAACATACACTTTACTATATAACATATACTTTACTATATAACACACACTTTACCATAAAACACACACATTACCATATAACATACACTTTACCATATAACATACACTCTACCATATAACACACACTTTACCATATAACATACCCTCTACCATATAAATACACTCTAACATATAACATACACTTTACCATATAACATACACTTTACCATAGAACACACACTTTACCAAATAACACCATATAATTTACCATATAATATACACTTTACCATATAACATACACTCTGCCATACAACATACTTTACCATAGAACACACACTTTACCATAGAACACACACTTTACCATATAACATTCTCTCTACCATATAATATACCATATAACATACACTTTACCATTCAACATACTTTACCATATGACATACTTTACCATAAAACACACACTTTACTATATAACACACACTTTACCATACAACATACTTTACCATATAACATACACTCTACCATATAATATACACTTTTCCAAATAACATACACTTTACCATATAACACACACTTTACCATATAACACACACTTTACCATATAACACACACTTTACCATACAACATACTTTACCATATAACATACACTCTACCATATAATATACACTTTACCATATAACACACACTTTACCATATAACATACACTTTACCATATAACATACACTTTACTATATAACATACACTTTACCATATAACACACACTTTACCATAAAACACACACTTTACCATATAACATACACTTTACCATATAATATACACTTTACCATATAACATACACTTTACTATATAACACACACTTTACCATAAAACACACACTTTACCATATAACATACACTTTACCATATAATATACACTTTACCATATAACATACACTTTACTATATAACACACACTTTACCATAAAACACACACTTTACCATATAACATACACTTTACCATATAACATACACTCTACCATATAACACATACTTTACCATATAACATACTCTCTACCATATAAATACACTCTACCATATAACATACACTTTACTATATAACATACACTTTACTATATAACACACACTTTACCATAAAACACACACTTTACCATATAACATACACTTTACCATATAACATACACTCTACCATATAACACATACTTTACCATATAACATACCCTCTACAATATAAATACACTCTAACATATAACATACACTTTACCATATAACATACACTTTACCATAGAACACACACTTTACCATATAACACCATATAATATACCATTTAATATACACTTTACCATATAACATACACTCTGCCATACAACATACTTTACCATAGAACACACACTTTACCATAGAACACACACTTTACCATATAACATTCTCTCTACCATATAATATACCATATAACATACACTTTACCATACAACATACTTTACCATATAAAATACTTTACCATAAAACACACACTTTACTATATAACACACACTTTACCATACAACATACTTTACCATATAACATACACTCTACCATATAATATACACTTTACCAAATAACATACACTTTACCATATAACACACACTTTACCATATAACATACTTTACCATATAACATACACTCTACCATATAATATACACTTTACCATATAACACACACTTTACCATATAACATACACTTTACCATATAACATACACTTTACTATATAACATACACTTTACCATATAACACACACTTTACCATAAAACACACACTTTACCATATAACATACACTTTACCATATAACATACACTCTACCATATAACACATACTTTACCATATAACATACTCTCTACCATATAAATACACTCTACCATATAACATACACTTTACTATATAACATACACTTTACTATATAACACACACTTTACCATAAAACACACACTTTACCATATAACATACACTTTACCATATAACATACCCTACAATATAACACATACTTTACCATATAACATACCCTCTACCATATAAATACACTCTACCATATAACATACACTTTACCATATAACATACACTTTACCATAGAACACACACTTTACCATATAACACACACTGTACCATATAATATACACTTTACCATATAACATACACTCTGCCATACAACATACTTTACCATAGTACACACACTTTACCATAAAACACACACTTTACTATATAACACACACTTTACCATACAACATACTTTACCATATAACATACTTTACCATAAAACACACACTTTACTATATAACACACACTTTACCATACAACATACTTTACCATAGAACACACACTTTACCATAAAACACACACTTTACCATAAAACACACACTTTACCATATAACATACACTTTACCATATAACATACACTTTACTATATAACATACACTTTACCATATAACATACACTTTACTATATAACACACACTTTACCATAAAACACACACTTTACCATATAACATACACTTTACCATATAACATACACTCTACCATATAACACATACTTTACCATATAACATTCTCTCTACCATATAAATACACTCTACCATATAACATACACTTTACTATATAACATATACTTTACTATATAACACACACTTTACCATAAAACACACACATTACCATATAACATACACTTTACCATATAACATACACTCTACCATATAACACACACTTTACCATATAACATACCCTCTACCATACAAATACACTCTAACATATAACATACACTTTACCATATAACATACACTTTACCATAGAACACACACTTTACCATATAACACCATATAATATACCATATAATATACACTTTACCATATAACATACACTCTGCCATACAACATACTTTACCATAGAACACACACTTTACCATAGAACACACACTTTACCATATAACATTCTCTCTACCATATAATATACCATATAACATACACTTTACCATACAACATACTTTACCATATAACATACTTTACCATAAAACACACACTTTACTATATAACACACACTTTACCATACAACATACTTTACCATATAACATACACTCTACCATATAATATACACTTTTCCAAATAACATACACTTTACCATATAACACACACTTTACCATATAACACACACTTTACCATATAACACACACTTTACCATACAACATACTTTACCATATAACATACACTCTACCATATGATATATACACTTTACCATATAACACACACTTTACCATATAACATACACTTTACCATATAACATACACTTTACTATATAACATACACTTTACTATATAACACACACTTTACCATAAAACACACACTTTACCATATAACATACACTTTACCATATAATATACACTTTACCATATAACATACACTTTACTATATAACACACACTTTACCATAAAACACACACTTTACCATGTAACATACACTTTACCATATAACATACACTCTACCATATAACACATACTTTACCATATAACATACTCTCTACCATATAAATACACTCTACCATATAACATACACTTTACTATATAACATACACTTTACTATATAACACACACTTTACCATAAAACACACACTTTACCATATAACATACACTTTACCATATAACATACACTCTGCCCTACAACATACTTTACCATAGTACACACACTTTACCGTAAAACACACACTTTACTATATAACACACACTTTACCATACAACATACTTTACCATATAACATACTTTACCATAAAACACACACTTTACTATATAACACACACTTTACCATACAACATACTTTACCATAGAACACACACTTTACCATAAAACACACACTTTACCATAAAACACACACTTTACCATATAACATACACTTTACCATATAACATACACTTTACTATATAACATACACTTTACCACATAACATACACTTTACTATATAACACACACTTTACCATAAAACACACACTTTACCATATAACATACACTTTACCATATAACATACACTCTACCATATAACACATACTTTACCATATAACATTCTCTCTACCATATAAATACACTCTACCATATAACATACACTTTACTATATAACATATACTTTACTATATAACACACACTTTACCATACAACATACTTTACCATATAACATACTTTACCATAAAACACACACTTTACTATATAACACACACTTTACCATACAACATACTTTACCATAGAACACACACTTTACCATAAAACACACACTTTACCATAAAACACACACTTTACCATATAACATACACTTTACCATATAACATACACTTTACTATATAACATACACTTTACCACATAACATACACTTTACTATATAACACACACTTTACCATAAAACACACACTTTACCATATAACATACACTTTACCATATAACATACACTCTACCATATAACACATACTTTACCATATAACATTCTCTCTACCATATAAATACACTCTACCATATAACATACACTTTACTATATAACATATACTTTACTATATAACACACACTTTACCATAAAACACACATTACCATATAACATACACTTTACCATATAACATACACTCTACCATATAACACACACTTTACCATATAACATACCCTCTACCATATAAATACACTCTAACATATAACATACACTTTACCATATAACATACACTTTACCATAGAACACACACTTTACCATGTAACACACACTGTACCATATAATATACCATATAATATACACTTTACCATATAACATACACTCTGCCATACAACATACTTTACCATAGAACACACACTTTACCATATCTTCTTGGAACTATAGGGGGTGCTGTTCCG
Source organism: Salvelinus fontinalis (assembly GCF_029448725.1). NCBI lineage: Eukaryota > Metazoa > Chordata > Actinopteri > Salmoniformes > Salmonidae > Salvelinus > Salvelinus fontinalis. The sequence continues at coordinate 22,890,665 of NC_074679.1, read as the reverse complement.
CATTAGCATATTTGTGTCTCCAAATTAAACTGCCTCGTGCTAAATTCTTGATCGTACAATATGCATATTATTGTTATTATTGGATAGAAAACACCTTCTAGTTTCTATAGAAGTTGAAATTTTGTCTCTGAGTGGTACAGAACAATTTCTACAGCACTTTTCATGACAGGGTTCAGATTTCAAAATTTTTTACCTCTGATCTGGGGTCTGTTTTTAAGGCGACAGTGAATGCTATGAAGAAACCGACACTGCCTACGTCTTCCTCTGGGTGTCTGTACGTCATCACGCTTTCAATGGAATCGATGGGATATTCACAGCCATTATAAAAGACCAAAATGTATAGAGACCGCCCTTTCTCGTCGTGCGCCTGAAGCGTGAAGGGCATCGGACCTGCCTCGTTCCAAATCGTTTTCTAACCAGCAATATTTCTCCGGTCATGTTTTTACTCGTTTTAGGTGTTAAAAACATCATAATGTAGTTAATTTGAACCGTTTTATAGCAATTTATATCCGTTTAGTGCGATTTTGAGGAATTTATTTGTTGTGCACTCTGAAACTTTGGACACGTTTTGGGGTGTCGGTCGTTGGTGGTGGACATTTCGAAGGACAGAGGACATCTATCGACCAAAAGACGTTTATAACATAGAAAGGATACATTGCCCAAGAATCTGATGGAAGAACAGCTCAAAGTAAGCAATATTTAATATGATAAATCGTGTTTCTGTCGAAATATTTTAAACGCATATTTCGCCATTTTGTTTGGTATAGCTTCACTTGGCGAACCCTGTATTGAAAAGTAAGGATAATTTTAAAAATGTAAATCAGCGGTTGCATTAAGAACTAATTTGTCTTTCGATTCCTGTAAACCCTGTATTTTTTAGTCAAGTATATGATTAGCTATTAATTAAACCAGATCACTCTGAAAGATGGCGACCGACATTTTCAGGCTTGTTTTGCTACTATTTTCATTGTGTAACCACGGTTTTGTATGGCTAAATATGCACCTTTTCGAACAAACTGTATATGTATATTGTAAAATGATGTTACAGGAGTGTCATCGGAAGAATTCTGAGAAGGTTAGTGAAAAAATTAATATCTTTTGGCGATGTTGACTTTTATCGCTCACTTTGGCTAGAATCAATGCTGGGCTGCTATGTGCTATGTGCTATGCTAATATAACGATTTATTGTGTTTTCGCTGTAAGACACTTAGAAAATCTGAAATATTGTCTGTATTCACAGGATCTGTGTCTTTCGATTAGTGTATGCTGTGTATTTTTACGAAATGTTTGATGATTAGTAGTTAGGTAAACACGTTGCTCATTGTAATTATTCTAGTCCATTTGTGACGGTGGGTGCAATTGTAACCTATGCCATCTACCTGAAATATGCACTTTTTTCTAACAAAACCTATCCCATACCATAAATATGTTATCAGACTGTCATCTGATGAGTTTTTTTCTTGGTTAGGGGCTATAAATATCTTAGTTTAGCCGAATTGGTGATAGCTACTGGTGTTGGTGGACAAATAAAAGATGGTGGATTATGCTAATGTGTTTTTAGCTAATAGATTTACATCTTTACATATTTTGTCTTCCCTGTAAAACATTTTAAAAATCTGAAATGGTGGCTTTATTCACAAGATCTGTATCTTTCATCTGGTGTCTTGGACTTGTGATTTAATGATATTTAGATGCTACTATCTACTTGTGAAGCTATGCTAGCTATGCTAATCAGTGTGTGGGGGGGTGGGGGGGATCCCGGATCCGGGTTAGGTACTCTGTAGAGGATATAACATACTCTCTACCATATAATATACCATATAATATACCATATAATATACACTTTACAATACAACATACTTTACCATATAACATACTTTACCATATAACACACACTTTACCATACAACATACTTTACCATATAACATACACTCTACCATATAATATACACTTTACCAAATAACATACACTTTACCATATAACACACACTTTACCATATAACACACACTTTACCATATAACACACACTTTACCATACAACATACTTTACCATATAACATACACTCTACCATATAATATACACTTTACCATATAACACACACTTTACCATATAACATACACTTTACCATATAACATACACTTTACTATATAACATACACTTTACCATATAACACACACTTTACCATAAAACACACACTTTACCATATAACATACACTTTACCATATAATATACACTTTACCATATAACATACACTTTACTATATAACACACACTTTACCATAAAACACACACTTTACCATATAACATACACTTTACCATATAACATACACTCTACCATATAACACATACTTTACCATATAACATACTCTCTACCATATAAATACACTCTACCATATAACATACACTTTACTATATAACATACACTTTACTATATAACACACACTTTACCATAAAACACACACTTTACCATATAACATACACTTTACCATATAACATCCACTCTACCATATAACACATACTTTACCATATAACATACCCTCTACCATATAAATACACTCTACCATATAACATACACTTTACCATATAACATACACTTTACCATAGAACACACACTTTACCATATAACACACACTGTACCATATAATATACACTTTACCATATAACATACACTCTGCCATACAACATACTTTACCATAGAACACACACTTTACCATATAACATACTCTCTACCATATAATATACCATATAACATACACTTTACCATACAACATACTTTACCATATAACATACTTTACCATAAAACACACACTTTACTATATAACACACACTTTACCATACAACATACTTTACCATATAACATACACTCTACCATATAATATACACTTTACCAAATAACATACACTTTACCATATAACACACACTTTACCATATAACACACACTTTACCATATAACACACACTTTATCATACAACATACTTTACCATATAACATACACTCTACCATATAATATACACTTTACCATATAACACACACTTTACCATATAACATACACTTTACCATATAACACCATATAATATACCATATTATATACACTTTACCATATAACATACACTCTGCCATACAACATACTTTACCATTGAACACACACTTTACCATAGAACACACACTTTACCATATAACATTCTCTCTACAATATAATATACCATATAACATACACTTTACCATACAACATACTTTACCATATAACATACTTTACCATAAAACACACACTTTACTATATAACACACACTTTACCATACAACATACTTTACCATAGAACACACACTTTACCATAAAACACACACTTTACCATAAAACACACACTTTACCATATAACATACACTTTACCATATAACATACACTTTACTATATAACATACACTTTACCATATAACATACACTTTACTATATAACACACACTTTACCATAAAACACACACTTTACCATATAACATACACTTTACCATATAACATACACTCTACCATATAACACATACTTTACCATATAACATTCTCTCTACCATATAAATACACTCTACCATATAACATACACTTTACTATATAACATATACTTTACTATATAACACACACTTTACCATAAAACACACACATTACCATATAACATACACTTTACCATAGAACACACACTTTACCATATAACACACACTGTACCATATAATATACCATATAATATACACTTTACCATACAACATACTTTACCATATAACATACTTTACCATAAAACACACACTTTACTATATAACACACACTTTACCATACAAGATACTTTACCATATAACATACACTCTACCATATAATATACACTTTACCAAATAACATACACTTTACCATATAACACACACTTTACCATATAACACACACTTTACCATAGAATATACTTTACCATATAACATACACTCTACCATGTAATATAGACTTTACCATATAACACACACTTTACCATATAACATACACTTTACCATATAACATACACTTTACTATATAACATACACTTTACCATATAACACACACTTTACCATAAAACACACACTTTACCATATAACATACACTTTACCATATAATATACACTTTACCATATAACATACACTTTACTATATAACACACACTTTACCATAAAACACACACTTTACCATATAACATACACTTTACCATATAACATACACTCTACCATATAACACATACTTTACCATATAACATACTATCTACCATATAAATACACTCTACCATATAACATACACTTTACTATATAACATACACTTTACTATATAACACACACTTTACCATAAAACACACACTTTACCATATAACATGCACTTTACCATATAACATACCCTACCATATAACACATACTTTACCATATAACATACCCTCTACCATATAAATACACTCTACCATATAACATACACTTTACCATATAACATACACTTTACCATAGAACACACACTTTACCATATAACACACACTGTACCATATAATATACACTTTACCATATAACATACACTCTGCCATATAACATACACTCTACCATATAACACACACTTTACCATATAACATACACTTTACCATATAACATACACTTTACTATATAACATACACTTTACCATATAACACACACTTTACCATAAAACACACACTTTACCATATAACATACACTTTACCATATAATATACACTTTACCATATAACATACACTTTACTATATAACACACACTTTCCCATAAAACACACACTTTACCATATAACATACACTTTACCATATAACATACACTCTACCATATAACACATACTTTACCATATAACATACACTTTACCAGATAACACACACTTTACCATGAAACACATACTTTACCATATAACATACACTTTACCATATAATATACACTTTACTATATAACATACACTTTACCATATAACATACACTTTACTATATAACACACACTTTACCATAAAACACACACTTTACTATATAACACACACTTTACCATACAACACACACTTTACCATATAACATACACTTTACCATATAACATACACTCTACCATATAACACATACTTTACCATATAACATACTCTCTACCATATAAATACACTCTACCATATAACATACACTTTACTATATAACATACACTTTACTATATAACACACACTTTACCATAAAACACACAATTTACCATATAACATACACTTTACCAAATAACATACCCTACCATATAACACATACTTTACCATATAACATACCCTCTACCATATAAATACACTCTACCATATAACATACACTTTACCATAGAACACACACTTTACCATATAACACACACTGTACCATATAATATACACTTTACCATATAACATACACTCTGCCATACAACATACTTTACCATAGAACACACACTTTACCATAAAACACACACTTTACTATATAACACACACTTTACCATACAACATACTTTACCATATAACATACTTTACCATAAAACACACACTTTACTATATAACACACACTTTACCATACAACATACTTTACCATAGAACACACACTTTACCATAAAACACACACTTTACCATAAAACACACACTTTACCATATAACATACACTTTACCATATAACATACACTTTACTATATAACACACACTGTACCATATAATATACACTTTACCATATAACATACACTCTGCCATACAACATACTTTACCATAGAACACACACTTTACCATAAAACACACACTTTACTATATAACACACACTTTACCATACAACATACTTTACCATATAACATACTTTACCATAAAGCACACACTTTACTATATAACACACACTTTACCATACAACATACTTTACCATAGAACACACACTTTACCATATAACACCATATAATATACCATATAATATACACTTTACCATATAACATACACTCTGCCATACAACATACTTTACCATAGAACACACACTTTACCATAAAACACACACTTTACTATATAACACACACTTTACCATACAACATACTTTACCATATAACATACTTTACCATAAAACACACACTTTACTATTTAACACACACTTTACCATACAACATACTTTACCATAGAACACACACTTTACCATATAACACCATATAATATACCATATAATATACACTTTACCATATAACATACACTCTGCCATACAACATACTTTACAATAGAACACACACTTTACCATAGAACACACACTTTACCATATAACATTCTCTCTACAATATAATATACCATATAACATACACTTTACCATACAACATACTTTACCATATAACATACTTTACCATAAAACACACACTTTACTATATAACACACACTTTACCATACAACATACTTTACCATATAACATACACTCTACCATATAATATACACTTTACCAAATAACATACACTTTACCATATAACACACACTTTACCATATAACACACACTTTACCATATAACACACACTTTACCATACAACATACTTTACCATATAACATACACTCTACCATATAATATACACTTTACCATATAACACACACTTTACCATATAACATACACTTTACCATATAACATACACTTTACTATATAACATACACTTTACCATATAACACACACTTTACCATAAAACACACACTTTACCATATAAATACACTCTACCATATAACATACACTTTACTATATAACATACACTTTACTATATAACACACACTTTACCATACAACATACTTTACCATATAACATACTTTACCATAAAACACACACTTTACTATATAACACACACTTTACCATACAACATACTTTACCATAGAACACACACTTTACCATAAAACACACACTTTACCATAAAACACACACTTTACCATATAACATACACTTTACCATATAACATACACTTTACTATATAACATACACTTTACCATATAACATACACTTTACTATATAACACACACTTTACCATAAAACACACACTTTACCATATAACATACACTTTACCATATAACATACCCTACCATATAACACATACTTTACCATATAACATACCCTCTACCATATAAATACACTCTACCATATAACATACACTTTACCATATAACATACACTTCACCATAGAACACACACTTTACTATATAACACACACTGTACCATATAATATACACTTTACCATATAACATACACTCTGCCATACAACATACTTTACCATAGAACACACACTTTACCATAAAACACACACTTTACTATATAACACACACTTTACCATACAACATACTTTACCATATAACATACTTTACCATAAAGCACACACTTTACTATATAACACACACTTTACCATACAACATACTTTACCATAGAACACACACTTTACCATATAACACCATATAATATACCATATAATATACACTTTACCATATAACATACACTCTGCCATACAACATACTTTACCATAGAACACACACTTTACCATAAAACACACACTTTACTATATAACACACACTTTACCATACAACATACTTTACCATATAACATACGTTTACCATAAAACACACACTTTACTATTTAACACACACTTTACCATACAACATACTTTACCATAGAACACACACTTTACCATATAACACCATATAATATACCATATAATATACACTTTACCATATAACATACACTCTGCCATACAACATACTTTACAATAGAACACACACTTTACCATAGAACACACACTTTACCATATAACATTCTCTCTACAATATAATATACCATATAACATACACTTTACCATACAACATACTTTACCATATAACATACTTTACCATAAAACACACACTTTACTATATAACACACACTTTACCATACAACATACTTTACCATATAACATACACTCTACCATATAATATACACTTTACCAAATAACATACACTTTACCATATAACACACACTTTACCATATAACACACACTTTACCATATAACACACACTTTACCATACAACATACTTTACCATATAACATACACTCTACCATATAATATACACTTTACCATATAACACACACTTTACCATATAACATACACTTTACCATATAACATACACTTTACTATATAACATACACTTTACCATATAACACACACTTTACCATAAAACACACACTTTACCATATAACATACACTTTACCATATAATATACACTTTACCATACAACATACACTTTACTATTTAACACACACTTTACCATTAAAACACACACTTTACCATATGACATACACTTTACCATATAACATAAACTCTACCATATAACACATACTTTACCATATAACATACTCTCTACCATATAAATACACTCTACCATATAACATACACTTTACTATATAACATACACTTTACTATATAACACACACTTTACCATAAAACACACACTTTACCATATAACATACACTTTACCATATAACATACCCTACCATATAACACATACTTTACCATATAACATACCCTCTACCATATAAATACACTCTACCATATAACATACACTTTACCATATAACATACACTTTACCATAGAACACACACTTTACCATATAACACACACTGTACCATATAATATACACTTTACCATATAACATACACTCTGCCATGCAACATACTTTACCATAGAACACACACTTTACCATAAAACACACACTTTACTATATAACACACACTTTACCATACAACATACTTTACCATATAACATACTTTACCATAAAGCACACACTTTACTATATAACACACACTTTACCATACAACATACTTTACCATAGAACACACACTTTACCATATAACACCATATAATATACCATATAATATACACTTTACCATATAACATACACTCTGCCATACAACATACTTTACCATAGAACACACACTTTACCATAAAACACACACTTTTCTATATAACACACACTTTACCATACAACATACTTTACCATATAACATACTTTACCATAAAACACACACTTTACTATTTAACACGCACTTTACCATACAACATACTTTACCATAGAACACACACTTTACCATATAACACCATATAATATACCATATTATATACACTTTACCATATAACATACACTCTGCCATACAACATACTTTACCATAGAACACACACTTTACCATAAAACACACACTTTACCATAAAACACACACTTTAACATATAACATACACTTTACCATATAACATACACTTTACTATATAACATACACTTTACCATATAACATACACTTTACTATATAACACACACTTTACCATAAAACACACACTTTACCATATAACATACACTTTACCATATAACATACACTCTACCATATAACACATACTTTACCATATAACATTCTCTCTACCATATAAATACACTCTACCAGATAAAATACACTTTACTATATAACATATACTTTACTATATAACACACACTTTACCGTAAAACACACACATTACCATATAACATACACTTTACCATATAACATACACTCTACCATATAACACACACTTTACCATATAACATACCCTCTACCATATAAATACACTCTAACATATAACATACACTTTACCATATAACATACACTTTACCATAGAACACACACTTTACCATATAACACCATATAATATACCATATAATATACACTTTACCATATAACATACACTCTGCCATACAACATACTTTACCATAGAACACACACTTTACCATAGAACACACACTTTACCATATAACATTCTCTCTACCATATAATATACCATATAACATACACTTTACCATTCAACATACTTTACCATATAACATACTTTACCATAAAACACACACTTTACTATATAACACACACTTTACCATACAACATACTTTACCATATAACATACACTCTACCATATAATATACACTTTTCCAAATAACATACACTTTACCATATAACACACACTTTACCATATAACACACACTTTACCATATAACACACACTTTACCATACAACATACTTTACCATATAACATACACTCTACCATATAATATACACTTTACCATATAACACACACTTTACCATATAACATACACTTTACCATATAACATACACTTTACTATATAACATACACTTTACCATATAACACACACTTTACCATAAAACACACACTTTACCATAAAACACACACTTTACCATATAACATACACTTTACCATATAATATACACTTTACCATATAACATACACTTTACTATATAACACACACTTTACCATAAAACACACACTTTACCATATAACATACACTTTACCATATAACATACACTTTACCATATAACATACACTTTACTATATAACACACACTTTACCATATAACATACACTTTACCATATAACACACACTTTACCATAAAACACACACTTTACCATATAACATACACTTTACCATATAACATACACTTTACCATATAACATACACTTTACCATATAACATACACTTTACCATATAACATACACTTTACCATATAACATACACTTTACCATAAAACACACACTTTACCATATAACATACACTTTACCATATAACATACACTTTACTATATAACATACACTTTACCATATAACATACACTTTACCATAGAACACACTTTACCATATAACATACACTTTACCATATAACATACACTTTACCATATAACACATACTTTACCATATAACATACTCTCTACCATATCAATACACTCTACCATATAACATACACTTTACTATATAACATACACTTTACTATATAACACACACTTTACCATAAAACACACACTTTACCATATAACATACACTTTACCATATAACATACACTCTACCATATAACACATACTTTACCATATAACATACCCTCTACAATATAAATACACTCTAACATATAACATACACTTTACCATATAACATACACTTTACCATAGAACACACACTTTACCATATAACACCATATAATATACCATTTAATATACACTTTACCATATAACATACACTCTGCCATACAACATACTTTACCATAGAACACACACTTTACCATAGAACACACACTTTACCATATAACATTCTCTCTACCATATAATATACCATATAACATACACTTTCCCATACAACATACTTTACCATATAAAATACTTTACCATAAAACACACACTTTACTATATAACACACACTTTACCATACAACATACTTTACCATATAACATACACTCTACCATATAATATACACTTTACCAAATAACATACACTTTACCATATAACACACACTTTACCATATAACATACTTTACCATATAACATACACTTTACCATATAATATACACTTTACCATATAACACACACTTTACCATATAACATACACTTTACCATATAACATACACTTTACTATATAACATACACTTTACCATATAACACACACTTTACCATAAAACACACACTTTACCATATAACATACACTTTACCATATAATATACACTTTACCATATAACATACACTTTACTATATAACACACACTTTACCATAAAACACACACTTTACCATATAACATACACTTTACCATATAACATACACTCTACCATATAACACATACTTTACCATATAACATACTCTCTACCATATAAATACACTCTACCATATAACATACACTTTACTATATAACATACACTTTACTATATAACACACACTTTACCATAAAACACACACTTTACCATATAACATACACTTTACCATATAACATACCCTACAATATAACACATACTTTACCATATAACATACCCTCTACCATATAAATACACTCTACCATATAACATACACTTTACCATATAACATACACTTTACCATAGAACACACAATTTACCATATAACACACACTGTACCATATAATATACACTTTACCATATAACATACACTCTGCCATACAACATACTTTACCATAGTACACACACTTTACCATAAAACACACACTTTACTATATGACACACACTTTTACCATACAACATACTTTACCATATAACATACTTTACCATAAAACACACACTTTACTATATAACACACACTTTACCATACAACATACTTTACCATAGAACACACACTTTACCATAAAACACACACTTTACCATAAAACACACACTTTACCATATAACATACACTTTACCATATAACATACACTTTACTATATAACATACACTTTACCATATAACATACACTTTACTATATAACACACACTTTACCATAAAACACACACTTTACCATATAACATACACTTTACCATATAACATACACTCTACCATATAACACATACTTTACCATATAACATTCTCTCTACCATATAAATACACTCTACCATATAACATACACTTTACTATATAACATATACTTTACTATATAACACACACTTTACCATAAAACACACACATTACCATATAACATACACTTTACCATATAACATACACTCTACCATATAACACACACTTTACCATATAACATACCCTCTACCATATAAATACACTCTAACATATAACATACACTTTACCATATAACATACACTTTACCATAGAACACACACTTTACCAAATAACACCATATAATTTACCATATAATATACACTTTACCATATAACATACACTCTGCCATACAACATACTTTACCATAGAACACACACTTTACCATAGAACACACACTTTACCATATAACATTCTCTCTACCATATAATATACCATATAACATACACTTTACCATTCAACATACTTTACCATATGACATACTTTACCATAAAACACACACTTTACTATATAACACACACTTTACCATACAACATACTTTACCATATAACATACACTCTACCATATAATATACACTTTTCCAAATAACATACACTTTACCATATAACACACACTTTACCATATAACACACACTTTACCATATAACACACACTTTACCATACAACATACTTTACCATATAACATACACTCTACCATATAATATACACTTTACCATATAACACACACTTTACCATATAACATACACTTTACCATATAACATACACTTTACTATATAACATACACTTTACCATATAACACACACTTTACCATAAAACACACACTTTACCATATAACATACACTTTACCATATAATATACACTTTACCATATAACATACACTTTACTATATAACACACACTTTACCATAAAACACACACTTTACCATATAACATACACTTTACCATATAATATACACTTTACCATATAACATACACTTTACTATATAACACACACTTTACCATAAAACACACACTTTACCATATAACATACACTTTACCATATAACATACACTCTACCATATAACACATACTTTACCATATAACATACTCTCTACCATATAAATACACTCTACCATATAACATACACTTTACTATATAACATACACTTTACTATATAACACACACTTTACCATAAAACACACACTTTACCATATAACATACACTTTACCATATAACATACACTCTACCATATAACACATACTTTACCATATAACATACCCTCTACAATATAAATACACTCTAACATATAACATACACTTTACCATATAACATACACTTTACCATAGAACACACACTTTACCATATAACACCATATAATATACCATTTAATATACACTTTACCATATAACATACACTCTGCCATACAACATACTTTACCATAGAACACACACTTTACCATAGAACACACACTTTACCATATAACATTCTCTCTACCATATAATATACCATATAACATACACTTTACCATACAACATACTTTACCATATAAAATACTTTACCATAAAACACACACTTTACTATATAACACACACTTTACCATACAACATACTTTACCATATAACATACACTCTACCATATAATATACACTTTACCAAATAACATACACTTTACCATATAACACACACTTTACCATATAACATACTTTACCATATAACATACACTCTACCATATAATATACACTTTACCATATAACACACACTTTACCATATAACATACACTTTACCATATAACATACACTTTACTATATAACATACACTTTACCATATAACACACACTTTACCATAAAACACACACTTTACCATATAACATACACTTTACCATATAACATACACTCTACCATATAACACATACTTTACCATATAACATACTCTCTACCATATAAATACACTCTACCATATAACATACACTTTACTATATAACATACACTTTACTATATAACACACACTTTACCATAAAACACACACTTTACCATATAACATACACTTTACCATATAACATACCCTACAATATAACACATACTTTACCATATAACATACCCTCTACCATATAAATACACTCTACCATATAACATACACTTTACCATATAACATACACTTTACCATAGAACACACACTTTACCATATAACACACACTGTACCATATAATATACACTTTACCATATAACATACACTCTGCCATACAACATACTTTACCATAGTACACACACTTTACCATAAAACACACACTTTACTATATAACACACACTTTACCATACAACATACTTTACCATATAACATACTTTACCATAAAACACACACTTTACTATATAACACACACTTTACCATACAACATACTTTACCATAGAACACACACTTTACCATAAAACACACACTTTACCATAAAACACACACTTTACCATATAACATACACTTTACCATATAACATACACTTTACTATATAACATACACTTTACCATATAACATACACTTTACTATATAACACACACTTTACCATAAAACACACACTTTACCATATAACATACACTTTACCATATAACATACACTCTACCATATAACACATACTTTACCATATAACATTCTCTCTACCATATAAATACACTCTACCATATAACATACACTTTACTATATAACATATACTTTACTATATAACACACACTTTACCATAAAACACACACATTACCATATAACATACACTTTACCATATAACATACACTCTACCATATAACACACACTTTACCATATAACATACCCTCTACCATACAAATACACTCTAACATATAACATACACTTTACCATATAACATACACTTTACCATAGAACACACACTTTACCATATAACACCATATAATATACCATATAATATACACTTTACCATATAACATACACTCTGCCATACAACATACTTTACCATAGAACACACACTTTACCATAGAACACACACTTTACCATATAACATTCTCTCTACCATATAATATACCATATAACATACACTTTACCATACAACATACTTTACCATATAACATACTTTACCATAAAACACACACTTTACTATATAACACACACTTTACCATACAACATACTTTACCATATAACATACACTCTACCATATAATATACACTTTTCCAAATAACATACACTTTACCATATAACACACACTTTACCATATAACACACACTTTACCATATAACACACACTTTACCATACAACATACTTTACCATATAACATACACTCTACCATATGATATATACACTTTACCATATAACACACACTTTACCATATAACATACACTTTACCATATAACATACACTTTACTATATAACATACACTTTACTATATAACACACACTTTACCATAAAACACACACTTTACCATATAACATACACTTTACCATATAATATACACTTTACCATATAACATACACTTTACTATATAACACACACTTTACCATAAAACACACACTTTACCATATAACATACACTTTACCATATAACATACACTCTACCATATAACACATACTTTACCATATAACATACTCTCTACCATATAAATACACTCTACCATATAACATACACTTTACTATATAACATACACTTTACTATATAACACACACTTTACCATAAAACACACACTTTACCATATAACATACACTTTACCATATAACATACCCTACAATATAACACATACTTTACCATATAACATACCCTCTACCATATAAATACACTCTACCATATAACATACACTTTACCATATAACATACACTTTACCATAGAACACACACTTTACAATATAACACACACTGTACCATATAATATACACTTTACCATATAACATACACTCTGCCATACAACATACTTTACCATAGTACACACACTTTACCGTAAAACACACACTTTACTATATAACACACACTTTACCATACAACATACTTTACCATATAACATACTTTACCATAAAACACACACTTTACTATATAACACACACTTTACCATACAACATACTTTACCATAGAACACACACTTTACCATAAAACACACACTTTACCATAAAACACACACTTTACCATATAACATACACTTTACCATATAACATACACTTTACTATATAACATACACTTTACCACATAACATACACTTTACTATATAACACACACTTTACCATAAAACACACACTTTACCATATAACATACACTTTACCATATAACATACACTCTACCATATAACACATACTTTACCATATAACATTCTCTCTACCATATAAATACACTCTACCATATAACATACACTTTACTATATAACATATACTTTACTATATAACACACACTTTACCATAAAACACACATTACCATATAACATACACTTTACCATATAACATACACTCTACCATATAACACACACTTTACCATATAACATACCCTCTACCATATAAATACACTCTAACATATAACATACACTTTACCATATAACATACACTTTACCATAGAACACACACTTTACCATGTAACACACACTGTACCATATAATATACCATATAATATACACTTTACCATATAACATACACTCTGCCATACAACATACTTTACCATAGAACACACACTTTACCATATCTTCTTGGAACTATAGGGGGTGCTGTTCCGCATTAGCATATTTGTGTCTCCAAATTAAACTGCCTCGTGCTAAATTCTTGATCGTACAATATGCATATTATTGTTATTATTGGATAGAAAACACCTTCTAGTTTCTATAGAAGTTGAAATTTTGTCTCTGAGTGGTACAGAACAATTTCTACAGCACTTTTCATGACAGGGTTCAGATTTCAAAATTTTTTACCTCTGATCTGGGGTCTGTTTTTAAGGCGACAGTGAATGCTATGAAGAAACCGACACTGCCTACGTCTTCCTCTGGGTGTCTGTACGTCATCACGCTTTCAATGGAATCGATGGGATATTCACAGCCATTATAAAAGACCAAAATGTATAGAGACCGCCCTTTCTCGTCGTGCGCCTGAAGCGTGAAGGGCATCGGACCTGCCTCGTTCCAAATCGTTTTCTAACCAGCAATATTTCTCCGGTCATGTTTTTACTCGTTTTAGGTGTTAAAAACATCATAATGTAGTTAATTTGAACCGTTTTATAGCAATTTATATCCGTTTAGTGCGATTTTGAGGAATTTATTTGTTGTGCACTCTGAAACTTTGGACACGTTTTGGGGTGTCGGTCGTTGGTGGTGGACATTTCGAAGGACAGAGGACATCTATCGACCAAAAGACGTTTATAACATAGAAAGGATACATTGCCCAAGAATCTGATGGAAGAACAGCTCAAAGTAAGCAATATTTAATATGATAAATCGTGTTTCTGTCGAAATATTTTAAACGCATATTTCGCCATTTTGTTTGGTATAGCTTCACTTGGCGAACCCTGTATTGAAAAGTAAGGATAATTTTAAAAATGTAAATCAGCGGTTGCATTAAGAACTAATTTGTCTTTCGATTCCTGTAAACCCTGTATTTTTTAGTCAAGTATATGATTAGCTATTAATTAAACCAGATCACTCTGAAAGATGGCGACCGACATTTTCAGGCTTGTTTTGCTACTATTTTCATTGTGTAACCACGGTTTTGTATGGCTAAATATGCACCTTTTCGAACAAACTGTATATGTATATTGTAAAATGATGTTACAGGAGTGTCATCGGAAGAATTCTGAGAAGGTTAGTGAAAAAATTAATATCTTTTGGCGATGTTGACTTTTATCGCTCACTTTGGCTAGAATCAATGCTGGGCTGCTATGTGCTATGTGCTATGCTAATATAACGATTTATTGTGTTTTCGCTGTAAGACACTTAGAAAATCTGAAATATTGTCTGTATTCACAGGATCTGTGTCTTTCGATTAGTGTATGCTGTGTATTTTTACGAAATGTTTGATGATTAGTAGTTAGGTAAACACGTTGCTCATTGTAATTATTCTAGTCCATTTGTGACGGTGGGTGCAATTGTAACCTATGCCATCTACCTGAAATATGCACTTTTTTCTAACAAAACCTATCCCATACCATAAATATGTTATCAGACTGTCATCTGATGAGTTTTTTTCTTGGTTAGGGGCTATAAATATCTTAGTTTAGCCGAATTGGTGATAGCTACTGGTGTTGGTGGACAAATAAAAGATGGTGGATTATGCTAATGTGTTTTTAGCTAATAGATTTACATCTTTACATATTTTGTCTTCCCTGTAAAACATTTTAAAAATCTGAAATGGTGGCTTTATTCACAAGATCTGTATCTTTCATCTGGTGTCTTGGACTTGTGATTTAATGATATTTAGATGCTACTATCTACTTGTGAAGCTATGCTAGCTATGCTAATCAGTGTGTGGGGGGGTGGGGGGGATCCCGGATCCGGGTTAGGTACTCTGTAGAGGATATAACATACTCTCTACCATATAATATACCATATAATATACCATATAATATACACTTTACAATACAACATACTTTACCATATAACATACTTTACCATATAACACACACTTTACCATACAACATACTTTACCATATAACATACACTCTACCATATAATATACACTTTACCAAATAACATACACTTTACCATATAACACACACTTTACCATATAACACACACTTTACCATATAACACACACTTTACCATACAACATACTTTACCATATAACATACACTCTACCATATAATATACACTTTACCATATAACACACACTTTACCATATAACATACACTTTACCATATAACATACACTTTACTATATAACATACACTTTACCATATAACACACACTTTACCATAAAACACACACTTTACCAAATAACATACACTTTACCATATAATATACACTTTACCATATAACATACACTTTACTATATAACACACACTTTACCATAAAACACACACTTTACCATATAACATACACTTTACCATATAACATACACTCTACCATATAACACATACTTTACCATATAACGTACTCTCTACCATATGAATACACTCTACCATATAACATACACTTTACTATATAACATACACTTTACTATATAACACACACTTTACCATAAAACACACACATTACCATATAACATACACTTTACCATATAACATCCACTCTACCATATAACACATACTTTACCATATAACATACCCTCTACCATATAAATACACTCTAACATATAACATACACTTTACCATATAACATACACTTTACCATAGAACACACACTTTACCATATAACACACACTGTACCATATAATATACCATATAATATACACTTTACCATATAACATACACTCTGCCATACAACATACTTTACCATAGAACACACACTTTACCATATAACATACTCTCTACCATATAATATACCATATAACATACACTTTACCATACAACATACTTTACCATATAACATACTTTACCATAAAACACACACTTTACTATATAACACACACTTTACCATACAACATACTTTACCATATAACATACACTCTACCATATAATATACACTTTACCAAATAACATACACTTTACCATATAACACACACTTTACCATATAACACACACTTTACCATATAACACACACTTTATCATACAACATACTTTACCATATAACATACACTCTACCATATAATATACACTTTACCATATAACACACACTTTACCATATAACATACACTTTACCATATAACATACACTTTACTATATAACATACACTTTACCATATAACACACACTTTACCATAAAACACACACTTTACCATAAAACATACACTTTACCATATAATATACACTTTACCATATAACATACACTTTACTATATAACACACACTTTACCATAAAACACACACTTTACCATAAAACACACACTTTACCATATAACATACACTTTACCATATAACATACACTCTACCATATAACACATACTTTACCATAAAACACACACTTTACCATAAAACACACACTTTACCATAAAACACACACTTTACCATAAAACATACACTTTACCATATAATATACACTTTACCATATAACATACACTTTACCATAAAACACACACTTTACCATAAAACACACACTTTACCATAAAACATACACTTTACCATATAATATACACTTTACTATATAACACACACTTTACCATAAAACACACACTTTACCATATAACATACACTTTACCATATAACATACACTCTACCATATAACACATACTTTACCATATAACATACTCTCTACCATATAAATACACTCTACCATATAACATACACTTTACCATATAACATACACTTTACCATAGAACACACACTTTACCATATAACACATACTGTACCATATAATATACACTTTACCATATAACATACACTCTGACATACAACATACTTTACCATAGAACACACACTTTACCATAAAACACACACTTTACTATATAACACACACTTTACCATACAACATACTTTACCAGATAACATACTTCACCATAAAACACACACTTTACTATATAACATACACTTTACCATTCAACATACTTTACCATAGAACACACACTTTACCATAAAACACACACTTTACCATAAAACACACACTTTACCATATAACATACACTTTTCTATATAACATACACTTTATCATTTAACATACACTTTACTATATAACACACACTTTACCATAAAACACACAATTTACCATATAACATACCCTACCATATAACACATACTTTACCATATAACATACAACCTACCATATAACATACCCTTTACCATATAATATACACTTTACTATATAACATACACTTTACCATATAACATACACTTTACTATATAACACACACTTTACCATAAAACACACACTTTACCATATAACATACACTTTACCATATAACATACCCTACCATATAACACATACTTTACCATATAACATACCCTCTACCATATAAATACACTCTACCATATAACATACACTTTACAATATAACATACACTTTACCATAGAACACACACTTTACCATATAACACACACTGTACCATATAATATACACTTTACCATATAACATACACTCTGCCATACAACATACTTTACCATAGAACACACACTTTACCATAAAACACACACTTTACTATATAACACACACTTTACCATACAACATACTTTACCATATAACATACTTTACCATAAAACACACACTTTACTATATAACATACACTTTACCATACAACATACTTTACCATAAAACACACACTTTACCATATAA
This sequence comes from Salvelinus fontinalis, assembly GCF_029448725.1. Taxonomy (NCBI): domain Eukaryota; kingdom Metazoa; phylum Chordata; class Actinopteri; order Salmoniformes; family Salmonidae; genus Salvelinus; species Salvelinus fontinalis. Next base: position 22,869,039 of record NC_074679.1, on the reverse strand, counting down.
CATACACTTTACCATAGAACACACACTTTACCATAAAACACACACTTTACCATAAAACACACACTTTACCATATAACATACACTTTACCATATAGCATACACTTTACTATATAACATACACTTTACCATATAACATACACTTTACTATATAACACACACTTTACCATAAAACACACACTTTACCATATAACAAACACTTTACCATATAACATACACTCTACCATATAACACACACTTTACCATAAAACACACACTTTACCATATAACATACACTTTACCATAGAACACACACTTTACCATAAAACACACACTTTACCATAAAACACACACTTTACCATATAACACACACTTTACCATAAAACACACACTTTACCATATAACATACACTTTACCATATAACATACCCTACCATATAACACATACTTTACCATATAACATACACTCTACCATATAACATACACTTTACCATATATTATACACTTTACTATATAACATACACTTTACCATATAACATACACTTTACTATATAACACACACTTTACCATAAAACACACACTTTACCATATAACATACACTTTACCATATAACATACACTCTACCATATAACACATACTTTACCATATAACATACCCTCTACCATATAAATACACTCTACCATATAACATACACTTTACCATATAACATACACTTTACCATAGAACACACACTTTACCATATAACACACACTGTACCAGATAATATACACTTTACCATATAACATACACTCTGCCATACAACATACTTTACCATAGAACACACACTTTATCATAAAACACACACTTTACTATATAACACACACTTTACCATACAACATACTTTACCATATAACATACTTTACCATAAAACACACACTTTACTATATAACACACACTTTACCATACAACATACTTTACCATAGAACACACACTTTACCATAAAACACACACTTTACTATATAACACACACTTTACCATACAACATTCTTTACCATATAACACACACTTTGCCATATAACACACACTGTACCATATAATATACACTCTACCATACAAAATACACTCTACCATATAACATACACTCTACCATACAACATACTTTACCATAGAACACACACTTTACCATATAACACACACTGTACCATATAATATACACTTTACCATATAACATACACTCTGCCATATAACACACAATCTACCATATAACATACACTCTACCATACAACATACTTTACCATATAACACACACTTTACCATAAAACACACACTTTACCATATAACATACACTTTACCATATAACATACACTCTACCATATAACACATACTTTACCATATAACATTCTCTCTACCATTTAAATACACTCTACCATATAACATACACTTTACTATATAACATATACTTTACTATATAACACACACTTTACCATAAAACACACACATTACCATATAACATACACTTTACCATATAACATACACTCTACCATATAACACACACTTTACCATATAACATACCCTCTACCATATAAATACACTCTAACATATAACATACACTTTACCATATAACATACACTTTACCATAGAACACACACTTTACCATATAACACCATATAATATACCATATAATATACACTTTACCATATAACATACACTCTGCCATACAACATACTTTACCATAGAACACACACTTTACCATAGAACACACACTTTACCATATAACATTCTCTCTACCATATAATATACCATATAACATACACTTTACCATACAAAATACTTTACCATATAACATACTTTACCATAAAACACACACTTTACTATATAACACACACTTTACCATACAACATACTTTACCATATAACATACACTCTACCATATAATATACACTTTTCCAAATAACATACACTTTACCATATAACACACACTTTACCATATAACACACACTTTACCATATAACACACACTTTACCATACAACATACTTTACCATATAACATACACTCTACCATATGATATATACACTTTACCATATAACACACACTTTACCATATAACATACACTTTACCATATAACATACACTTTACTATATAACATACACTTTACTATATAACACACACTTTACCATAAAACACACACTTTACCATATAACATACACTTTACCATATAATATACACTTTACCATATAACATACACTTTACTATATACAACATACTTTACCATAAAACACACACTTTACCATATAACACACACTTTACCATATAACATACACTTTACCATATAACATACACTCTACCATATAACACATACTTTACCATATAACATACTCTCTACCATATAAATACACTCTACCATATAACATACACTTTACCATATAACATACACTTTACCATAGAACACACACTTTACAATATAACACACACTTTACCATATAACATACACTTTACCATATAACATACCCTACAATATAACACATACTTTACCATATAACATACCCTCTACCATATAAATACACTCTACCATATAACATACACTTTACCATAGAACACACACTTTACAATATAACACACACTTTACCATATAACATACACTTTACCATATAACATACCCTACAATATAACACATACTTTACCATATAACATACCCTCTACCATATAAATACACTCTACCATATAAATACACTCTACCATATAACATACACTTTACCATAGAACACACACTTTACAATATAACACACACTTTACCATATAACATACACTTTACCATATAACATACCCTACAATATAACACATACTTTACCATATAACATACACTTTACTATATAACATACACTTTACTATATAACACACACTTTACCATAAAACACACACTTTACCATATAACATACACTTTACCATATAACATACCCTACAATATAACACATACTTTACCATATAACATACCCTCTACCATATAAATACACTCTACCATATAACATACACTTTACCATATAACATACACTTTACCATAGAACACACACTTTACCATATAACACACACTGTACCATATAATATACACTTTACCATATAACATACACTCTGCCATACAACATACTTTACCATAGTACACACACTTTACCATAAAACACACACTTTACTATATAACACACACTTTACCATACAACATACTTTACCATATAACATACTTTACCATAAAACACACACTTTACTATATAACACACACTTTACCATACAACATACTTTACCATAGAACACACACTTTACCATAAAACACACACTTTACCATAAAACACACACTTTACCATATAACATACACTTTACCATATAACATACACTTTACTATATAACATACACTTTACCACATAACATACACTTTACTATATAACACACACTTTACCATAAAACACACACTTTACCATATAACATACACTTTACCATATAACATACACTCTACCATATAACACATACTTTACCATATAACATTCTCTCTACCATATAAATACACTCTACCATATAACATACACTTTACTATATAACATATACTTTACTATATAACACACACTTTACCATAAAACACACACATTACCATATAACATACACTTTACCATATAACATACACTCTACCATATAACACACACTTTACCATATAACATACCCTCTACCATATAAATACACTCTAACATATAACATACACTTTACCATATAACATACACTTTACCATAGAACACACACTTTACCATATAACACACACTGTACCATATAATATACCATATAATATACACTTTACCATATAACATACACTCTGCCATACAACATACTTTACCATAGAACACACACTTTACCATAGAACACACACTTTACCATATAACATACTCTCTACCATATAAATACACTCTACCGTATAACATACACTTTACTATATAACACACACTTTACCATACAACATACTTTACCATATAACATACACTCTACCATATAATATACACTTTACCAAATAACATACACTTTACCATATAACACACACTTTACCATATAACACACACTTTACCATATAACACACACTTTACCATACAACATACTTTACCATATAACATACACTCTACCATATAATATACACTTTACCATATAACACACACTTTACCATATAACATACACTTTACCATATAACATACACTTTACTATATAACATACACTTTACCATATAACACACACTTTACCATAAAACACACACTTTACCAAATAACATACACTTTACCATATAATATACACTTTACCATATAACATACACTTTACTATATAACACACACTTTACCATAAAACACACACTTTACCATAAAACACACACTCTAACATATAACATACACTTTACCATATAACATACACTTTACCATAGAACACACACTTTACCATATAACACACACTGTACCATATAATATACCATATAATATACACTTTACCATATAACATACACTCTGCCATACAACATACTTTACCATAGAACACACACTTTACCATATAACATACTCTCTACCATATAATATACCATATAACATACACTTTACCATACAACATACTTTACCATATAACATACTTTACCATAAAACACACACTTTACTATATAACACACACTTTACCATACAACATACTTTACCATATAACATACACTCTACCATATAATATACACTTTACCAAATAACATACACTTTACCATATAACACACACTTTACCATATAACACACACTTTACCATATAACACACACTTTATCATACAACATACTTTACCATATAACATACACTCTACCATATAATATACACTTTACCATATAACACACACTTTACCATATAACATACACTTTACCATATAACATGCACTTTACTATATAACATACACTTTACCATATAACACACACTTTACCATAAAACACACACTTTACCATAAAACATACACTTTACCATATAATATACACTTTACCATATAACATACACTTTACTATATAACACACACTTTACCATAAAACACACACTTTACCATATAACATACACTCTACCATATAACACATACTTTACCATATAACATACTCTCTACCATATAAATACACTCTAAAATATAACATACACTTTACCATATAACATACACTTTACCATAGAACACACACTTTACCATATAACACATACTGTACCATATAATATACACTTTACCATATAACATACACTCTGACATACAACATACTTTACCATAGAACACACACTTTACCATAAAACACACACTTTACTATATAACACACACTTTACCATACAACATACTTTACCATATAACATACTTCACCATAAAACACACACTTTACTATATAACATACACTTTACCATTCAACATACTTTACCATAGAACACACACTTTACCATAAAACACACACTTTACCATAAAACACACACTTTACCATATAACATACACTTTTCTATATAACATACACTTTATCATTTAACATACACTTTACTATATAACACACACTTTACCATAAAACACACAATTTACCATATAACATACACTTTACCATATAACATACCCTACCATATAACACATACTTTACCATATAACATACAACCTACCATATAACATACACTTTACCATATAATATACACTTTACTATATAACATACACTTTACCATATAACATACACTTTACTATATAACACACACTTTACCATAAAACACACACTTTACCATATAACATACACTTTACCATATAACATACCCTACCATATAACACATACTTTACCATATAACATACCCTCTACCATATAAATACACTCTACCATATAACATACACTTTACAATATAACATACACTTTACCATAGAACACACACTTTACCATATAACACACACTGTACCATATAATATACACTTTACCATATAACATACACTCTGCCATACAACATACTTTACCATAGAACACACACTTTACCATAAAACACACACTTTACTATATAACACACACTTTACCATACAACATACTTTACCATATAACATACTTTACCATAAAACACACACTTTACTATATAACATACACTTTACCATACAACATACTTTACCATAAAACACACACTTTACCATATAACATACACTTTACCATAGAACACACACTTTACCATAAAACACACACTTTACCATAAAACACACACTTTACCATATAACATACACTTTACCATATAACATACACTTTACTATATAACATACACTTTACCATATAACATACACTTTACTATATAACACACACTTTACCATAAAACACACACTTTACCATATAACAAACACTTTACCATATAACATACACTCTACCATATAACACACACTTTACCATAAAACACACACTTTACCATATAACATACACTTTACCATAGAACACACACTTTACCATAAAACACACACTTTACCATAAAACACACACTTTACCATATAACACACACTTTACCATAAAACACACACTTTACCATATAACATACACTTTACCATATAACATACCCTACCATATAACACATACTTTACCATATAACATACACTCTACCATATAACATACACTTTACCATATAATATACACATTACCATATAACATACTCTCTACCATATAACATACACTTTACCATATAACACACACTCTACCATATAACACACATTCTAGCATAGAGTACACACTACTGTAGAACACACACTCTCCAGTGGAAAACAGATCGAGATCATCGCGGCCAACAACCTTCTCAAGCTGCCTCTGTGGTGAACACTGTGGTGACAGGATGATTCACAACTTCCTGACAAACAAAAACAAAAATACATTTAAAAAAATCCTCATTATCTAGAATTCTTTTTTTGCCTTTCATGTCGGTGGAAGAAAAATTAACAACAAAAATGTTATTCATAATCAGCGAGGGATTGATTGTAAATGTGTAAAACTTTCAGAGGGTAGCCTATGCTAAATGCAAGCAGTGACTTTTAAACTATTCCTACATAATATTACATTCTGCTGTGTGTCTGTCCTCCAAATCAAACCATATGCAGTCCCGGGCGGTTCAGGGAGGCTCAAGGCTGTTAAGGGAGGCTCAGGGCGGCGCAGGGCAGTTAACGGCGGCTCAGGGCGGTTCAGGGTGGCTCAGGGGTTTAATGGAGGCTCAGGGAGGTTAAGGGAGGCTCAGGGCGGTTGATGGCGTTTCAGGGCGGCTCAGGGCGATCCAGGGCAGCTCAGGGTGGTTCAGGGCTATTCAGGGCGGCTCAGGGGGCTCAAGGGCAGCTCAAGGAGGTTCAGGGCGGCTCAGGGCGGTTCAGGATGGTTCAGGGCGGCTCAGGGTAAGGCAGGGACGGGTTTAAGTAGTGAGGAAAGCATCAGTGGACCTGTAACAGAGAGACCGACAGATGATTAAGCATTATTGTGCTTTGAAATCAGAACCATTATTTTAGTCCAGGAGCAGTGTTCATAGACTGGTCTCCATCTGCACATATTTAGTCGATAGTTTAAATGCATTTTGCTTTGTGAAAAAGTCCACTGTAAATGAGCTAATGGTTTGTTCAGTATATGATGGAAAGCTGCTGTATACAATGTAGAAAGTCACACCTTTGGAAATGATGCCCCGGAACGATAATGGTGTTTGAGGTTTCAATACAATGAGGATTCCCTGCAATAAAAGAGAAAAAGACAAAAGACAACTGCCCCCACATGAAACAGGGAGAAGAAACGGGTTTTCTCTAACACACACAAACACACAGTTGAGCAGTGTGTGCAGCCCTTGGCTCATAGCGACATGCAATGCCACTGCAACAGTTTCCTGATGTCATCACCCTCTCCATCTCGCTCACAGAGGCTGGTGCGATGATCCACTGACACCCGCCTGTCTTCTTATCAGCCCTGCCTGAGTATCAGCAACTATCAGATCTCTGCTCAAACTGCCAACCAACTGCTTATGTTGTTTACACATGTTGTATAACTCACATCACATCTAATAAAGGAAATTAAGGCAGTAGCCTAATGTGATTCTGGAGTGGGCTGCAAGTTTAAAGAACAGCATGTTATTGCCAGAGGGTATCACATTATCAGTTTTAGAATACACAGGTGTATTTGAAAGTTACAGTTTAGTGTGACTGCAACTGAATGTCACACCAGAAGTCATATGTTGTCTCACACCTGACTGTTGTGAAAATGGCAACAGGATATGCCATACATGTGAAAGATCGTGGTATACACACGGTATGAACACAGTACACACAGACGCACACACACGCACACACACACACACACACACACACACACACACACACACACACACACACACACACACACACACACACACACACACACACACACACACACACACACACACACACACACACACACACACACACACACACACACACACACACACACACACACACACACACAGAGAGAGAGAGAGAGAAAGTAAGCCACCGACCGTGCGTCTGCCTGTGCTCTATTAGAGTAGCTGGAGTGGAGCAGCATCCTGGCCTACAGACAGAGTGTGATGCAGACGGGTCTATCACATCCAAACCTCTGTCTGAACCACAGGAAACACAGACACCGACACCGACACCGACACCGACACCGACACCGACACCGACACCGACACACAGTTGCTAACCGAATTCGTTCAGACATTCAGGATTTCTTGTTTTTTGTTTTTAATTATTATTTGTGTACTTGTTTGTCATTTCTGCTGCCCTGTTAGAAGCTAGTAACACAAGCAGTTCACTGCTAACGCTATACCGTCTGCTAAAATGTGTACACAACCACACACATCTGCACACACGCACGCACACACGCACGCGCACGCACGCACGCACGTAATTAAACATGGCAGGCCTACATGACTTAGTAACTGTGTAAAACAAATGCTCTGCCAAAACCTCCCTACAAACAGACATAGAGTAAGCAATTAACATTATTTGCAGCCGCAAAGACAGAAACAACAATCATGAAGAAGAGGTGCTTTGATACAACATGCAGCATTGCAGTAACGTTTCCTCTGTTGTGAGTTTGGTGGAAAGCTGCTGGGTGTGTTCTAGTAGACGGTGTTCTGGTCTGGCTTAGTTCTGTTCTGGTCTGGGCCGGGCCCGGCCTGGTTGGGGGATGTATGCTGGGTGTTTGGAGTGTTTAAGGTCTCTGGGTTTCTGCTGGTTTTTGAGAGGCTCCAGTGTTTATCGACTGTGAGAGATGGAAACCCCACAAAATGGAGCTCCACCCACTCAGTGCCCATCAATCACCGTTGCCACCAGTGAGGAGAAGCCTATGCTGACACACACAGCCATTTTGTCTCCCACGTAAAGCTGCAGTATTGCCGTGAGCCCAGTAGTATGATACCACACGGTGTCCTTACCATCACACTGGTGACTGGTTCACACAGAGATCTATGGCAGGAGAAAAACCAAGACCAAGCCAAAACCAATCAAAAATCATTTCAAATACATGTGAGATAGCACAACATTATACAATGACAGCATTGGTTTTTTTAAGTCACAATCCAAAGTGTAAGCATACTGTGAATGCTTTGGTTGCGCGTGAGACGCAGAGAGCTTAGCGTCTCGGTTGACACATGGTGTCTGAAAAACAGGAAGAGTTAGGGTCTAGGTAGGGGGGTGTATGCACCACAGAACCAGAGATGGTCAATCTGTCTGCTTTACCAGAACTGGGTCACAAAGAGAACAAAGAAAACACAACTAATCTTCAAACTCTGTTTTATAATCACCACTGTGGGTAATGTACAGTACTGTACCTATTTTCAACATGCACAGTATCACTATGGAGCCTCTAAAGTTCACCTCTGCTAAGTCTTACTGCTCCACCACAACATAAAAACTGGCTTGTCTTTGAAGAGTTTCACCTTTCATCCCTACAGTACGTTCCTCTGACAGTGGTCTCTGAGAGTTACATCACTACCTGCCTGGTCTGTTGTGTTGTGCAGGCCCAGCTGCCACAGTAGAGTGTGGCGACACAGAGGCCTGCTCTGCTCTCTGTGGCCTCACCACTGTCTCCATGTCTGCTAGAGCCAATAAATAAATAATGGGCAAAGTGATCACTTCCAACATTGATACTGTATACTCAGCCACTGCACTGCATCTGGGAGTGCCTGGCTTTCAACAACAACACAACAGGCCTGCAGGCCTAGGGATTGTTTGGGATGGTCTACCTTCTTCAGTAATGAGGCTTCACAAGGCCCTCAATGAGTTCAGGAAATGAACGGCACGACAAGTTGGCTGTGTTTTTTTAACACTGTGTTGTTTTAGATGTGACAGGTCTGGAATTTTCACACATGTTATCGCTCATTTACACATGGTGACACACCAACTTTCCCCTGGTGAGGGTTTTGGAGGTGCTGCTGCTGTGCAAAGTGGAGAGAGAGACAGAGAGAAAATTTCCAGAAGAGAATTCTTGGAATGAGTGTGTATCTTAGTAGGGGTGCCTATTTTACATAAGAACATGTGAGATCATGGAAATAACTGAATTCGTGATCTTTTATACTGTATCAGCTCTAGTGGCAAAAGATTTGAGCCAGATTCAATCTTAGTAGCAGGCTGTATACAAAATGTATAGAAGTTTTTAATTGTAAAAGTAACATCCGCTTATTTATTTTTCATAATTACAATTGGGCAGTATACATATAGCAACAGAAGACAAGGTGTTTGTAAATAGTAAGTATACTAGGCCTGTCTATTCCCCAAATCCAACCAATCCAAACCCAGGACCAAAGACAAAAGGGCGGCTCTTATCCTTGCCTTCCTGCCTGCGTTTGATGCAATGACGGCCTCCTCAAGTCCCACGCTGCATTCCATGTTTATGGGGAACATATGGGGAAGCCTGCAATTTTTAGACCACAAAATAAGACCCTTTGCAGCTGGACACAGGACCGCACTCAGTCCTTTTTGCCTCCCGAGCCACACCCATAAGGCGTAGGACCACTGACAGTGATTAAACCACCACAGTTTTCTCAGCAAAACAGGAGTTATATTGAGCTTAAATACAGGGGCTTGATAAACAAGGCATGGGCAGCAGAAAAAAGAATCCAAAAGGCCACAATGATCTTCTGACTATTTCCCTCATGGTCATGGGCAGTGCAAGGGAGATGCATTTCAAACCATGAAGCAGATGTTTACCCTGACAAAGAGAAAATAAAGCAAGAGGAGGACAAAGAAAAGGCCTCGAATCCATTCAGTTCAATTCTATGACTTAAATAGGCCTAGATGGACAGATCCAATTCCCTTTATTGCTCTAGAACAATAATGGTCACATGATGTATAACTAAAGAAACAGAAAGGCTGGGGATGATACCATATTTGTTTTTGCTTGTCTCTGTTCCCCCGATGGTTGAATGACTGAATTGATTTTCCTTGGAAAAATCTAAAATTCAAACATATTGTAATTTAAAATTAATAACTTAAATGTAATGGGATTGGATTGAGTAATGCAGGAGAGTAGAGGGGGAGAGTAGAGAAGGAGAGTAAAAGAGCAGAGTACAGGAGGATATTAGAGGAGGAGAGTAGAGGAGGAGAGTAGAGGAGAGTAGATGAGAGTAGAAGATGAGAGTAGATGAGAGTAGAGGAGGAGAGTAGAGGAGGAGAGTAGAGGAGGAGAGTAGAGGAGAGTAGATGAGGAGAGTGGAGGAGGAGAGTGGAGGAGGAGAGTAGAGGAGGAGAGTAGAGGAGGAGAGTAGAGGAGGAGAGTACAAGAGGAGAATAGTGGAGGAGAGTACTGGAGGAGAGTACTGGAGGAGAGTACAGGAGGAGAATAGTGGAGGAGAGTACAGGAGGAGAATAGTGGAGGACTCTTGTAATAGGAGAGTTTAATAGGAGAGTGGAGGAGGAGAGTAGAGTAGGAGAGTGGAGGAGGAGTGTAGAGTAGGAGAGTGGAGGAGGAGAGTAGAGTAGGAGAGTGGAGGAGGAGAGTAGATGAGTAGGGTGGAGGAGGACAGTGGAGGAGGAGAGGAGATGAGGAGAGGAGAGGAGGAGAGTGGATTTGGAAATTAGAGGAAGAGAGCAGAGGAGGAGAATATAGGAGCAGAGTGGAGGAGGAGTAGAGAATGAGTGGGGAGGAGGAGAGTAGATTAGGAGAGTGGAGGAGGAGTTTAGAGGAGGACAGTGGAGGAGGAGAAGAGATGACGAGAGTCGTTATATTTGAGAAGGAGAGTAGAGGAGGAGTGTAGGTGGAGAGTAGATTACGAGAGTAGAGGAGGAGAGTGGAGGAGAAGAGTGGAGGAGGAGATTGGAAGAGGAGAGTTTAATAGGAGAGTGGGGGAGGAGAGTAGAGTAGGAGAGTGGAGGAGGAGGAGAGTGGAGGAGGAGATTAGAGTAGGAGAGTGGAGGAGGAGAGTAGATGAGTAGGGTGGGGGAGGACAGTGGAGGAGGAGAGGAGATGAGGAGAGGAGAGGAGGAGAGTGGATTTGGAGATTAGAGGAAGAGAGCAGAGGAGGAGAATATAGGAGCAGAGTGGAGGAGGAGGAGAGTAGAGAATGAGTGGGGAGGAGGAGAGTAGATGAGGAGAGTGGAGGAGTTTAGAGGAGGACAGTGGAGGAGGAGAAGAGAAGACGAGAGTCGTTATATTTGAGAAGGAGAGTAGAGGAGGAGAGTGTAGGTGGAGAGTAGAGGAGGAGAGTAGATTACGAGAGTAGAGGAGGAGAGTGGAGGAGAAGGGGAGAGGAGGAGAGTGGATTTGGAGATTAGAGGAGGAGAACAGAGGAGGAGAATAGTGGAGCAGAGTGGAGGAGGAGAGGAGAGGATGAGTGGAGAGGAGGAGAGTAGAGGAGGAGAGCGGAGGAGGAGAGTGGAGGAGGAGGTTAGAGGAGAAGAGTGGAGCAGGAGAGTGGAGGAGGGGACTGGAGGAGGAGAGGAGAGGAATCGAGTGGAGGAGGAGTGTAGAGGAGTAGAGGAGGAGAGTAGAGGAGGAGAGCAAAGGAGGAGAGTAGAAGAGGAGAGTGGAGGAGAAGAGTAGAGGAGGAGAGAATGGAGCAGGAGATTGGAAGAGGAGAGTGGAGAAGGAGATTGTAAGAGACGAGTGGAGGAGGAGAGTGGAGGAGGAGAGTGGAGTAGGAGAGTAGAGGAGGAGAGTAGAGGAGTGGATTTGGAGATTAGAGGAGGAGAGAAGAGGAGGAGAATAGAGGAGCAGAGTGGAGGAGGAGAGTAGAGGATGAGTGAGGAGGAGGAGAGTAGATGAGGAGAGTGGAGGAGGAGTTTAGAGGAGGACAGTGGATTAGGAGAGGAGATGACGAGAGTAGTTATATTTGAGAAGGAGAGTAGAGGAGGAGAGTAGATTACGAGAGTAGAGAAGGAAAGTGGATTTGGATATTAGAAGAGGAGAGCATAGGAGGTGAAGAGAGGAACAGAGAGGAGGAGGAGGAGGAGAGTAGAGGATGAGTCGGGAGGAGGAGAGCAGATTAGGATAGTAGAGGAGGAGAGTGGAGGAGAAGAGTAGAGGAGGAGATCGGTGGAGGAGAGTGGAGGAGAGTAGATTGGGAGAGTAGAGGAGGAGAGTAGAGGAGGAGAGTGGAAGAGGCGATTGGAAGATGAGAGTTTAATAGGAGAGTGGAGGAGGAGAGTAGAGGAGGAGAGTGGAGGAGGAGAGTAGATGAGGAGAGTGGAGGAGGAGATTAGATTAGGAGAGTAGAGGAGGAGAGTTTAGGAGGACAGTGGAGGAGGAGAGTAGAGGAGGAGAGTAGAGGAGGAGAATGGATTTGGAGATTAGAGGAGGAGAGCAGAGGAGGAGTATAGAGGAGCAGAGTGGAGGAGGAGGAGAGTAGAGGATGAGTGGGGAGGAGGAGAGTAGAGGAGGAGAGCAGAGGAGGAGAGTGGATGAGGAGAGTGGAGGAGGAGAGTAGAGGAGGAGAGTAGAGGAGGAGTATAGAGGAGCAGAGTGGTGGAGGAGGAGAGTAGAGGATGAGTGGGGAGGAGGAGAGTAGAGGAGGTAAGCAGAGGAGGAGAGGGGAGGAGGAGAGTGGAGGGGGGGAGTGGAGGAGGAAAGGAGAGGAAGAGAGTGGAGGAGGAGAGTAGATTAGGAGAGTAGAGGAGGAGAGTAGAGGAGGAGAGTGGAGGAGGAGAGTGGAGGAGGAGGTTAAAGGAGGAGAGGGGAGCAGGAGAGTTGAGGAGGGGAGTGGAGGAGGAGAGGAGAGGAAGAGCGTGGAGGAGGAGTGTGGAGGAGGACAGTAGAGGAGGAGAGTGGAGGAGAAGAACAAAGGAGGAGAGTAGAGGAGGAGAGTTTAGGAGGACAGTGGAGGAGGAGAGTAGAGGAGGAGAGTAGAGGAGGAGAACGGATTTGGAGATTAGAGGAGGAGAGCAGAGGAGGAGTATAGAGGAGCAGAGTGGAGGAGGAGGAGAGTAGAGGATGAGTGGGGAGGAGGAGAGTAGAGGAGGAGAGCAGAGGAGGAGAGTGGATGAGGAGAGTGGAGGAGGAGAGTAGAGGAGGAGAGTAGAGGAGGAGTATAGAGGAGCAGAGTGGTGGAGGAGGAGAGTAGAGGATGAGTGGGGAGGAGGAGAGTAGAGGAGGTAAGCAGAGGAGGAGAGGGGAGGAGGAGAGTGGAGGGGGGGAGTGGAGGAGGAAAGGAGAGGAAGAGAGTGGAGGAGGAGAGTAGATTAGGAGAGTAGAGGAGGAGAGTAGAGGAGGAGAGTGGAGGAGGAGAGTGGAGGAGGAGGTTAAAGGAGGAGAGGGGAGCAGGAGAGTTGAGGAGGGGAGTGGAGGAGGAGAGGAGAGGAAGAGCGTGGAGGAGGAGTGTGGAGGAGGACAGTAGAGGAGGAGAGTGGAGGAGAAGAACAAAGGAGGAGAGTAGGGGAGGAGTTTTTAGGAGGACAGTGGAGCAGGAGAGTAGAGGATGAGAGTAGATTAGGAGAGTAGAGGAGGAAAGAGGAGGAAAAGAGTAGAAGGGGAGAGTGGAGGAGGAGAGTAGAGGAGGAGAGTAGAGGAGGAGAGTAGAGGAGGAGAGTGGAGGAGGAGAGTAGATTAGGAGAATAGAGGAGGAGAGTAGAAGAAGAGAGTGGAGGAGGAGATTGGAAGATGAGAGTGGAGGAGAAGAGTGGAGGAGATTGGAAGAGGAGAGTATAATAGGAGAGTGGAGGAGGAGAGTAGATTAGGAGAGTGGAGGAGAGTGGAGGAGGAGAGTAGTGTAGGAGAGTAGTGGAAGAGAGTAGAGGAGGAGAGTGGAGGAGAAGAGTAGAGGAGATTGGAAGAGGAGAGTATAATAGGACAGTGGAGGAGGAGAGTAGATTAGGAGATTGGAGGAGGAGAGTAGAGTAGGAGAGTGGATGGGGACAGTGGAGGAGGAGAGTAGATGAGTAGGGTGGAGGAGGACAGTGGAGGAGGAGAGTAGATGAGGATAGTAGAGGAGGAGAGTGGAGGAGGAGAGTAGAGGAGGAGAGTGGAGGAAAAGAGTAGATGAGGAGAGTGGAGGAGAAGAGTAGATGAGGAGAGTGGATTTGGAGATTAGAGGCGGGGAGCAGAGGAGGAGAATAGAGGAGGAGAGTGGAGCAGGAGAGTGGAGGAAGGGAGTGGAGGAGGAGAGTAGAGGAAGAGAGTGGAGGAGGAGTGTGGAGGAGGACAGTAGAGGAGGAGAGTGGAGGAGGAAAATAGAGGATGAGTTTAGAGGATAGTGGAGGAGTAGAGTAGAGGAGAGTAGTTAGATTTGAGGAGGAGCGTAGAGGAGATTATGTGAGGAGTGTATAGGAGGAGAGTAGAGTAGGAGAGTGTAGGTGGAGAGTAGAGGAGGAGAGTGTAGTTGGAGAGTGGAGGAGGAGAGGAGAGGAGGAGAGGAGAAGAGGAGAGTGGAGGAGGAGAGTGAAGGAAGAGAGTCGAGGAGGAGAGTGGACGATGAGAGTGGAGGAGAAGAGCAGAGGAGGAGGGTAGAGGATGAGAGTGGAGGAGGAGATTGGAAAAGGAGAGTTTAACAGGAGAGTGGACGAGGAGAGTAGAGGAGGAGAGTTGAGTAGGACAGTAGAGGAGAAGAGTAGAGGAGGAGAGCAAAGGAAGAGAGGTTGAGGAGGAGAGTAGAGGAGGAGAGTGGAGGAGGAGAGTAGAGGAGAGTAGTTAGATTTGAGGAGGATCGTAGAGGAGATTATGTGAGGAGTTTACAGGAGGAGAGTAGAGGAGGAGAGTAGATTAGGAGAGTAGTGGAGGAGAGTGGAGGAGGAGATTGGAAGAGGAGAGTTTAACAGGAGAGTGGAGGAGGAGAGTAGAGTAGGAGAGTGGTGGAGGAGAGTGGAGGAGGAGAGTTGAGTAGGAGAGTAGAGGAGAAGAGTAGAGGAGGAGATTAGATTAGGAGAGTAGTGGAGGAGAGTAGAGGAGGAGTGTAGAGGAGGAGAGGAGAGGCGGAGAGGTTGAGGAGGAGAGGAGAGGAGGAGAGTAGAGGAGGAGAATGGAGGAGAGTGGAGGAGGAGATTAGATGAGGAGAGTGGAGGATGAGATTAGAGGTGGAGAGAAGAGGAGATTAGAGGAGGAGATTAGAGGAGGAGAGTGGAGGAGGAGAGTAGAGGAGGAGAGGAGAAGAGGAGAGTGGAGGAGAGTGGAAGATGAGATTAGATGAAGAGAGTGGAGGAGGAGAGTGGAGTAGGAGATTAGAGGAGGAGAGCAGGGGAGGAGAGTGGATTTGGAGATTAGAGGAGGAGAGCAGAGGAGGAGATTAGAGGAGGAGTCGGGAGGAAGAGTGTGGAGGAGGAGAGTAGAGGAGGAGAGTGGATTTGGAGATTAGAGGAGGAGAGCAGAGGAGGAGAATAGAGGAGCAGAGTGGAGGAGGAGGAGATTAGAGGAGGAGTGGGGAGGAAGAGTGTAGAGGAGGAGAGTAGAGGAGGAGAATAGAGGAGCAGAGTGGTGGAGGAGGAGAGTAGAGGATGAGTGGGGAGGAGGAGAGTAGAGGAGGTAAGCAGAGAAGGAGAGTGGAGGAGGAGAGTGGAGGAGGAGAGTAGAGTAGAGTAGGAGAGTGGAGGAGGAGATTGGAGGAGGAAGTTAAAGGAGGAGAGTGGAGCAGGAGAGTTGAGGGGGGGAGTGGAGGAGGAGAGGAGAGGAAGAGCGTGGAGGAGGAGTGTGGAGGAGGACAGTAGAGGATGAGAGTGGAGGAGGAGAGTAGAGGAGGAGAGTAAAGGAGGAGAGTGGTGGAGGAGAGTGGAGGAGGAGAGTTGAGTAGCAGAGTAGAGGAGAAGAGTAGAGGAGGAGATTAGATTAGGAGAGTAGTGGAGGAGAGTAGAGGAGGAGTGTAAAGGAGAGGAGTAGAGGTTGAGGAGGAGAGCAGAGGAGGAGAGTAGAGGAGGAGAGTGGATGAGGAGAGTAGTGGAGGAGAGTAGAGGGGGAGAATGGAGGAGAGTGGAGGAGGAGATTAGATGAGAAGAGTGGAGGATGAGATTAGAGGTGGAGAGAAGAGGAGATTAGAGGAGGAGAGTGGAGGAGGAGAGTAGAGGAGGAGAGGAGAAGAGGAGAGTGGAGGAGGAGAATGGAGGAGAGTGGAGGAGGAGATTAGATGAGAAGAGTGGAGGATGAGATTAGAGGTGGAGAGAAGAGGAGATTAGAGGAGGAGAGTGGAGGAGGAGAGTAGAGGAGGAGAGGAGAAGAGGAGAGTGGAGGAGGAGAGTTAGAGGAGGAGAGCGGAGGAATAGATTAGAGGTGGAGAGTAGAGGAGGAGAATGGAGGAGAGTGGAGGAGGAGATTAGATGAGGAGAGTGGATGAGGAGATTAGAGGAGGAGAGCAGAGGAGGAGAATAGAGGTGCAGAGTGGAGGAGGAGGAGATTAGAGGAGGAGTGGAGGAGGAGATTAGAGGAGAAGAGTGAATATGGAGGTTAGAGGAGGAGAGTGGAGCAGGAGAGTGGAGGAGGAGAGTGGAGGAGGAGAGTAGAGGAAGAGAGTGGAGGAGGAGTGTGGAGGAGGACAGTAGAGGAGGAGAGTGAAGGAGGGGAGCAAAGGAGGAGAGTAGAGGATGAGTTTAGAGGACAGTGGAGGAGTAGAGTAGAGGAGAGTGGTTAGATTTGAGGAGGAGCGTAGAGGAGATTATGTGAGGAGTGTATTGGAGGAGAGTAGGGGAGGAGAGTGTAGGTGGAGAGTAGAGGAGGAGAGTAGATTAGGAGAGTGGAGGAAGAGAGTAGAGGTGGAGAGTAGAAGATGAGAATGGAGGAGAGTGGAGGAGGAGATTAGATGAGGAGAGTGGAGGAGGAGAGTGGAGTAGAAGAGTAGAGGAGGAGAGTGGATTTGGAGATTAGAGGGGGAGAGCAGAGGAGGAGAATAGAGGAGCAGAGTGGAGGAGGAGGAGTTTAGAGGAGGAGTGGGGAGGAAGATGGTAGAGGAGGAGAGTAGAGGAGGAGAGTGGATTTTGAGATTAGAGGAGGGGAGCAGAGGAGGAGAATTAGAGGAGCAGAGTGGAGGAGGAGGAGATTAGAGGAGGAGTGGAGGAGGAGATTAGAGGAGAAGAGTGGATATGGAGGTTAGAGGAGGAGAGTCGAGCAGGAGATTGGAGGAAGGGAGTGGAGGAGGAGAGTAGAGGAAGAGAGTGGAGGAGGAGTGTGGAGGAGGACAGTAGAGGAGGAGAGTGGAGGAGGAGAGCAAAGGAGGAAAGTAGAGGTCGAGTTTAGAGGATAGTGGAGGAGTAGAGTAGAGGAGAGTAGTTAGATTTGAGGAGGAGCGTAGAGGAGATTATGTGAGGAGTGTATAGGAGGAGAGTAGAGGAGGAGAGTGTAGGTGGAGAGTAGAGGAGGAGAGTAGAGGAGGAGAGTGGAAGAGGAGAGTACATTAGGAGAGTAGAGGAGGAGAGTGGAGGAGAAGAGTAGAGGAGGAGAGTGTTGGTGGAGAGTGGAGGAGGAGAGGAGAGGAGGAGAGGAGAAGAGGAGAGTGGAGGAGGAGAGTGGAGGAAGAGAGTCGAGGAGGAGAGTGGACGATGAGAGTGGAGGAGAAGAGCAGAGGAGGAGGGTAGAGGATGAGAATGGAGGAGGAGATTGGAAAAGGAGAGTGGAGGAGGAGATTGGAAGAGGAGAGTGGAGGAGGAGAGTGGAGTAGGAGTGTAGAGGAGGAGAGTAGAGGAGGAGAGTGGATTTGGAGATTAGTGGAGGAGAGCAGAGGAGGAGAATAGAGGAGCCGAGTGGAGGAGGAGGAGATTAGAGGAGAAGTGGGGAGGAAGAGCGTAGAGGAGGAGAGTAGAGGAGGAGAGTGGATTTTGAGATTAGAGGAGGGGAGCAGAGGAGGAGAATAGAGGAGCAGAGTGGAGGAGGAGGAGATTAGAGGTGGAGTGGAGGAGGAGATTAGAGGAGAAGAGTGGATATGGAGGTTAGAGGAGGAGAGTGGAGCAGGAGATTGGAGGAGGGGAGCAAAGGAGGAGAGTAGATTAGGAGAGTAGAGGAGGAGAGTGTAGGTGGAGAGTAGAGGAGGAGAGTAGATTAGGAGAGTAGAGGAGGAGAGTGGAGGAAGAGAGTAGAGGAGGAGAGTGGAGGAAGAGAGTAGAGGAGTAGATTGGAGGAAGAGAGCAGATTAGGAGAGTAGAGTAGGAGAGTACATTGGGAGAGTAGAGGAGGAGAGTGGAGGAGGAGAGTAGATTAGGAGAGTAGAGTAGGAGAGTACATTGGGAGAGTAAAGGAGGAGAGTGGAGGAGGAGAGTAGATTAGGAGAGTAGACGAGAAGAGTAGAGGAGGAGAGTAGATTAGGAGAGTGGAGGAAGAGAGTAGAGGAGGAGAGTGGACGAGGAGAGTGGAGGAGAAGAGCAGAGGAGGAGGGTAGAGGATGAGAGTGGAGGAGGAGAGTAGAGTAGGAGAGTGGAGGAGAGTGGAGGAGGAGAGTAGAGGGGGAGAGTGGTGGTGGAGAGTTGAGGAGGAGAGTTGAGTAGGAGAGTAGAGGAGGAGAGGAAAGGAGGAGAGGTTGAGGAGGAGAGGTGAGGAGGAGAGTAGAGGAGGAGAGTGGAGGAGGAGAGTAGAGGAGGAGAGTGGAGGAAGAGAGTAGTGGAGGAGAGTGGATTTAGAGATTAAAGGTGGAGAGAAGAGGAGAGTGGAGGAGAGTGGAGGAGGAGAGGAGAAGAGGAGAGTAGAGGAGGATAATAAAGGAGGAGAGTAGAGGAGGAGAGTGGAGGAGGGGAGTAGAGGAGGAGAGTGGAGGAAGAGAATAGAAGATGAGAGTGGAGAAGGAGAATTAGAGGAGGAGAGTGGAGTAGTAGATTAGAGGTGGAGAGTAGAGGAGGAGAATGGGGGAGGAGAGTAGAGGAGTGTGGAGGAGGACAGTAGAGGAGGAGAGTGGAGTAGGAGATTAGAGAAGGAGAGTAGAGGAGGAGAGTGGATATGGAGATTAGAGGAAGAGAGAAGAGGAGGAGAATTGAGGAGGAGAGTAGGGGAGGAGTGTAAAGGAGGAGTGTCTTGTAGGAGTGTAGAGGAGGAGAGTAAAGAAGTAGTGTATCAGTCTAGACTGTAAACTGGACGTGGCACCACAACTCTGTGTTCTGGGCTGGTTATATAACTCAGAAAGACTCTTCACTAGAGTAACATCTCTACATGTCAGTCTCTTCACATAACATGTGAAACATGTCACACTTCAACCCAGCATGTTTTAGCCAGGATCTCTGGTACACTAAATGATAGTTCCACTGAGAGCTGTCATCTCCTGGTCTCCTGGCGATGCGCGGGAAGCGGGCTGCGGAGGTGTGAACAGGGTGCTTGCTGTGTGTTGTGTGAGGTCAAGTCAGAGGCCTGTAGTGGCCCAGGAGATGGACTGATAAAAGCTTTGGGGACTGTTGTGACCTCAGCCTCACACACACAGACCAGAACATGGAGCACACAGCTCTGTCCAGCAATTAGCACACAAGCACGTGCGGGTCAGGAGTCACACTCTACACATACAGAAACATGTGTGAACGGATAATAGATTTGCTAATGATACACAACAATATTCACATATGCATAAAATTCCCAAGTAGCACATATACACGCACGCACACGCACACGCACACACACATGCACACGCACACACATACGTGCACGTGCGCACACACGCACACGCGCACACGCATACGCACGCACACACACACACACACACACGCACACGCACACACACACACACACGCACACGCACACACACACACACACAGGTTGCCAAGGGTAACTGTAGGTCACATGACTGTCCAGACAGTGGTTGTGGGTCGTGTTGTCCCATGGCCAGACATGGTTAGCATGACTGGGAGAGAGAGCGAGGAGAGTGGGGACGTTTTGACAGTTTGGCTGGCTAACACACCCCCACTTACAGTATGACTCGCACATGCAGTGTCTAGTACCTCAGAGGGCAATGTCTGTCTGTCTATACTCTTAGAAAAAAGGGTTGCAAAAGTTTTTGGTTTCAGTTAGAACCCTTTTTGGTTCCAGGTCGAACGCTTCAGGCTTCCATGTTGGGTTCTACCTGGAACAAAAAGTGGTTCTTCAAAGGGTTCTCCTACAGTATGGGGACAACCGAGAAAAAACAACATTTATGATCTAGATAACACCTTTTTTCTACGAGTGTATTTGTCTGTCTGTCTGGTTTGCTTCCTGAATTTCTACATTTTTAGAATATAAATGATAAATTAAAATATGACTCTACAGAGCCCTGCCCAGAGTATGAGCTTTCTGAAAGTGTCAAAACCACAATCAGGTTAATTAAGTCCGGTTTAGATATTTGAGGGGGGAAAATTCACAGTCATGTTTTGCTCAAAATCATAATGCTTTTTAGTAAATGATGTAGTAGTGGATCTATGTTTATACATTTTCTAAATATTGAATAAACTTGTTGATTTCTCCTTTGTCCTGTATTACAGGTGTGAAATAAATATCCCTAAATAATTATATTGTGTGACAGAAAGTAGAAAAGAATAGTGAAAGGGACAGTGTGAGAGAGAAATAATAATACCTCAGAGGAGAGGAGAGGAGAGGAGAGGAGAGGAGAGGAGAGGAGAGGAGAGGAGAGGAGAGGAGAGGAGAGGAGAGGAGAGGAGAGGAGAGGCTAAACTGAAGTGCTGGCACTGCCTCTTCTAATGAGGCTAAGATTAGGATACTATCAAGTGGTAAATGAGGGTGGAGGGTTGGTTTTGTAGGCCCAAAACCACCAGTTCTTACAAACACAGATGTGCAGTGAGTCAGACATATACACAGAAACACACAGTCTCTCTCTGAAGGCGCTCAGAGACAGAACCCTCTCTGCTCTGCTCTGCTTCTTTCCTGTCTCCTTGCGGCAGCAAACCCCACTCAACTCCCTACAGTATACAGCACTCTCTCTCTCTCTCTCTTATGGTCTCTGCCTCTCGCTAACTCTTTCTCATTTCTGTTTCTCTTAATGTGTTTAATGTTTTTCTGGTTGTTCACATTGGGTTTCGGCACCCTCTGATAGAGTGGCGTAGGCCGCTGCCTGGTTTGAACATAAAAGAAAATAGAACATTCAAAACTTGGCCAATCTTTGACCAATCAAAAGACAGAGAGAAATTAGAGAGGGAAAGAGAGAGCTGTGGAAAGTAAAAGCAAAGAGGAAAAAAAGAAGCTACACAGAGTAAGATCGAAAATAAGAGAAAGAGGAGGGGAGGAGAGGCCCTGTGACCTCACGTGACATGTGACGCGGGCTCCACCACTCAAGGAGGGGAGCTGGAGGATGGCGAGGATACAGAGAGAGCTGTGGCTTTAGCCGGCGCTAGTAAACACTGACGCTCCAGTCAGGTCACCACCGTGGGACACCACGTCTCCTGACAGAGAGAGAGAACCTAGGTAACCTCAGAGCCCCTGCCCACTGACGGACCGGACCAGCACAGCACCACACCTCCCTGCCACCCTACCCCAGGCCGCTAACAGGACGTTCAGATCTGATACAGCAACGGTGAGTCCACTGGAAGGCCAGAGTACTGGAGGGGGACGGTACCACTGCACCTCAGTATAGCCACACTCTCCCTCTCTCTCCCAGACTATCATTCTCTCTCTCACTCTCCCTCACCTTATCATTCTCTCTCCCTCTCTCTTTCTTAATGCCTTATACCCCTGGTGCTGCAAACATATGCTGCTCTCTTTGCAGGCTTGTGGCTAGGGATTCCTGCGGTAGTCACAAACCCCAAATTCTTGGTTGCAAACGGGCTCTGACTTCCAGGATCTGTCCTCTCTTGCTCTCCTCTCTCTCACTCTTTCATTCTCTCTTTCAACCCCTGTGTCTCTCCAAGGTTGATCATTATCAACTGTAGAGAGGGCTGGCGACCACTCTGGCACCACTTCAGGCACGAGGACATGGCTTCTAACAGCATCTTTGATTCCTTCGGCAACTACGGCCCCACTCTACTGAGAGGTAAGAACTCTTTCCTCCTCTCTCTCTCTCTCTCTCTCTCTCTCTCTCTCTCTCTCTCTCTCTCTCTCTCTCTCTCTCTCTCTCTCTCTCTCTCTCTCTCTCTCTCTCTCTCTCTCTCTCTCTCTCTCTCTCTCTCTCTCTCTCTCTCTCTCTCTCTCTCTCTCTCTCTCTCTCTCTCCTCTGTCACGTCTGTGGCTTGAGGTGTCAGAGATAGAATGATATTGGCGTCTCTGGCGGGCCCCTCGTTCCCAGTTGTTTAAAATGTCTGTTTGGCAGCAGAAGGAGTGTGAGGGTTTGTGTGTGTGTGTGTGTGTGTGTGTGTGTGTGTGTGTGTGTGTGTGTGTGTGTGTGTGTGTGAGTTTACTTCAAAAACAAAAGGGACAGCAACACTTCTGAAAGTGAAACTTTATTTTGTTTGAGTCTCTGGTGTCCTTCCACCACACTCACCAAATGTCCTTAACGTTCCTATTTAATGGGATGAAAGGAGACATGGGTCAATACAGTAGCTGAGGCCGTTAGTGACAGGGTCCTTACAGCTTTGGGCCTCAGTGCTGTGTTTTATGTTGTCTTGATGGTGCACACCGTAATGGGCTTCTTACCACAGGCATCAAGTGGGAGATTTTCTAGCTCTCTGGGAGAGTAAGAGGAGGGCTGACCAGCCTTTACTGGAACACAGCAATACAATAAAACAGAAAGAGAAGAAACATTGGTCTGTCTCCTACACTACTTACAGGAGGTACTCTTGGCCTGTGTGGTGAGGTGAGTGCATTACACTCATGCAGAAGACTGCTCTTAATGAAGGAGCCATTTGTTTCCATGGTTATCTCAATCCAGCAGCCCTTACTTGGGAGTACATTCTACCTTGACTTCAAATTAAGAGAGAATTGTTCAGCTGTTATAATAAAACAATAAATTATAAGATTATTTGATAATAATGTAGTAAATTTAGGTTACATGTAGTGATAGATGATTCAATTACGTTTTTTAAGTGAGTGTTGTTGCGAGAGACCCTCAGCCAACACCTTGCACAGTTAATTCAAACAGTTTCAACCTTTAGATTTAGAGAAGTCAGATATTCTGCTATGACAACCAGAACATACACTCCCCTACATACACTCCCCTACATACACTCCCCTACATACACTCCCCTACTTACACTCCCCTACGTACACTCCCCTACGTACACTCCCCTACGTACACTCCCCTACGTACACTCCCCTACGTACACCCCCCTACGTACACCCCCCTACGTACACTCCCCTACGTACACTCCCCTACGTACACTCCCCTACGTACACCCCCCTACGTACAAACTAAAACGTTTCATTTGGTTCTATACTCCAACATTTGGGATTTGAGATGCTTTATATGTGGCAACAGTACAGAGTGTCTCCTTTTTTTTCAGGATGTTTTAATACAAATCTGTTTTACCATTTAGAAAGCACTTTGTGAATCTACTCCCTCCAGTTGAAGGTGTCATAAGTATTGGGACAAATTCACTTATAGTGTATTACGTTTAGTCAGAAGTTCAGTATTTGGTCGCACATTCCTATCACGCAAAGTCTCTCACCATTCCCAATAACAGCGGAGGTTAGGGTTTTATTGGGAGTATGATATTTATGCATCTGTAACTTTCTCACTCATTATTATTCACGATTTATTCATGATTATCCATAATAATGGTAGCATTCACATTAATGTAGAAGTATTCAGAAACATATTCTGTTATTATTTACAATAAAAGTGACTCCAAAATGACATAATACATAATTTCCCATTCATTTCTATTGGGCACAAGATAAACTAAAACACAACCAAAACAAACTGAAATTGCATCCAACAATTTTGTAAAGTCACAAGCTTGAGCTTCATTGCATGCTAGGATAGGACAAAATACAACACTTTGACTACATTTAATGCACTATAAGTGAATTTGTCCAAATACTTATGACACTTTCAAATGGGGGGACTAGATACATAAAGTGCTTTCATTTCTAAACGGTAAAACAAATATGTATAAAAATACCCTCAAATAAAAGGTGACATTCTGTACTGTCGCCTCACATAAAACATTTGCTCTACAATCCAAAATGCTTGAGTATAGAGCCAAATTAAAAGTTTTAGCTTCACTGACCAAATAAATACAGTTGAAGTCGGAAGTTTACATACACTTAGGTTGGAGTCATTAAAACTCGTTTTTCAACAACTCCACAAATGTCTTGTTAACAAAAAATAGTTTTGGCAAGTCGGTTAGAACTATTTTGTGCATGACACAAGGAATATTTCCAAAAATTGTTTACAGACAGATTATTTCACTTATAATTCACTGTATCACAATTCCAGTGGGTCAGAAGTTTAAATACACAAAGTTGACTGTGCCTTTAAACAGCTTGGAAAATTCCAGAAAATTATGTAATGGCTTTAGAAGCTTCTGATAGGCTAATTGACATAATTTGAGTCAATTGAAAAGTGTACGTGTGGATATATTTCAAGGCCTACCTTCAAACTCAGTGCCTCTTTGCTTGACATCATGGGAAAATCAAAAGAAATCAGCCAAGACCTTAGAAAAAAATTGTAGACCTCCACAAGTCTGGTTCATCCTTGGGAGCAATTTCCAAACACCTGAAGGTACCACGTTCATCTGTACAAACAGTAGTACGCAAGTATAAACACCATGGGACCACGCAGCCATCATACCGGAAGGAGACACGTTCTGTATCCTAGAGATGAACGTACTTTGGTGCGAAAAGTGCAAATCATCCCAGAACAACAGCAAAGGACCTTGTGAAGATGCTGGAGGAAACAGGTACAAAAGTATCTATATCCACAATAAAACGAGTCCTATATCAACATAACATGAAAGGCCGTTCAGCAAGGAAGAAGCCACTGCTCCAAAACCGCCATAAAAAAGCCAGACTACAGTTTGTAACTGCACATGGGTGACAAAGATCGTACTTTTTGGAGAAATGTCCTCTGGTCTGATGAAACAAAAATAGAACTGTTTGGCCATAATGACCATCGTTATGTTTGGAGGAAAAAGGGGGACGCTTGCAAGCCGAAGAACATCATCCCAACTGTGAAGCACGGGGGTGGCATCATCATGTTGTGGGGGTGCTTTGCTGGTGCACTTCACAAAATAGATGGCATCATGAGGCAGGAAAATTATGTGGATATATTGAAGCAACATCTCAAGACATCAGTCTGGAAGTTAAAGCTTGGTCGCAAATGGGTCTTCCAAATGGACAATGACCCCAAGTATACTTCCAAAGTGTTGGCAAAATGGCTTAAGGACAACAAAGTCAAGGTATTGGAGTGGCCATCACAAAGCCCTGACCTCAATCCTATAGAAAATTTGTGGGCAGAACTGAAAAAGCATGTGTGAGCAAGGAGGCCTACAAACCTGACTTAGTTACACCAGCTCTGTCAGGAGGAATGGGCCAAAATTCACACAACTTATTGTGGGAAGCTTGTGGAAGGCTACCCGAAATGTTTGACCCAAGTTAAACAATTTAATGGCAACGCTACCAAATACTAATTGAGTGTATGTAAACTTCTGACCTACTGGGAATGTGATGAAAGAAATAAAAAAGCTGAAAGAAATAATTCTCTCTACTATTATTCTGACATTTTACATTCTTAAAATAAAGTGGTGATCCTAACTGACCAAAGACATGGAATTTTTACAAGGATTAAATGTCAGGAATTGTGAAAAACTGAGTTTAAATGTATTTGGCTAAGGTGTATGTAAACTTCCGACTTCAGCTGTATATATAGTGCATTCGGAAAGTATTCAGACCCCTTCCATTTTTCCAATTTGTTTTACGTTACAGCCATATTCTAAAAATGATTAAATTAACAATGTTCCTCATCAATCTACACACAATACCCCATAATGACAAAGGGAAATCAGAAATACCTTATTAACATATGTATTCAAACCCTTTGCTATGAGACTCGAAATTGAGCTCAGGTGCATCCTGTTTCCATTGATAATCCTTGAGACATTTCACATTCTTAAAATAAAGTGGTGATCCTAACTGACCAAAGACATGGAATTTTTACAAGGATTAAATGTCAGGAATTGTGAAAAACTGAGTTTAAATGTATTTCGCTAAGATGTATGTAAACTTCTGACTTCAACTGTATGTAGGGGAGTGTAAGTAGGCGAGTGTAAATAAGCGAGTGTAAGTAGGGGAGTGTAAGTAGGGGCTATGTAAGTAGGGGAGTGTAAGTAGGGGAGTGTCAGTAGGGGCTATGTAAGTAGGGGCTATGTAAGTAGGGGAGTGTAGGTAGGCGCTATGTAAGTAGGGGCTATGTAAGTAGGGGAGTGTAAGTAGGGGAGTGTAAGTAGGGGAGTGTAAGTAGGGACTATGTAAGTAGGGAAGTGTAAGTATTACATAGTTTCCTCTCTTTCTAGCTGCTTCAAAATTTGATTCGTATTATTTTGCTATCAATCTAAAAAGTCCCTAACATGCCATTTTAACGAGAGCACGTCGCTGTGAGAGTCACTGAGCCATTAATCTGAGGAGGTCTGGGAGATTGGTTCCCACTGTTTCTGCTACATCAAAAAATGGCACAAAAATCTCCACTTTATTGAGGCCTGGTTGTTGTGTTAATTAGAGACAGCCACAGAAGAAGTACTACCAGCTCCTAATTGTTTGCAGAATATATCTTAACATTTCTGGAGCCCCGGTTCCCCCGCTACCCACACACACTCACACACACACACACACACACACACACACACACACACACACACACACACACACACACACACACACACACACACACACACACACACACACACACACACACACACACACACACACACACACACACACTCACACACACATACACTCCCATCTGCCGCTCACATGAAAACAAGCCTCTGATATCCCTACTGGAACCACAGTACAGTGAGCAGAGTGACAGAGGATGGTGTTCTAGTGTTCTCACAGCTCAGACAGATACTCAGTCATTTATAGTTTCCTCTTGACAAAGCCACATCTCTGCAACATATCTTTCTCTCTCTCTCCTTAGTTCTCTTTCTCTGCATCACTAAGTATGTCTCTCTCTCTTATTCCTGCTCTCTTTCTGCATCCCTCTCATCTCTTCATTGTTTATTATCATGCAGACGTTGGTTGATTATCCTCCTTTCAAGTATTAACATGTTACTCTCTAATGTCTGAAAAAGATCTGACTTGGGATCAGATCTCATACTTAGGGTTCTTTTGTAATGCGATTCGGATGCTTGATTTAGTTTTTCAGCAGTATCACTGTAGCGAGAAGGGAAACTGATGTGCATGCGAAAGATAGGCTGGAAACAAAGAGAACATTTAAAGCTGTAATCGCCATTGGAAATCATTAGTGAATATGCAATATCCTTTTACAATTCGTTCAGTCTAGAAAATGAAACCAAACTGTAACAGAACAAAGGCCAAAAGTCATTAAATCCTCCAGTTCAATTTGAAAGCATTTCAAATAAAGACTACCTCATGTAAGCAAAATACTCTGGCGGTTAGTTTAACAACTTGCATTACACAGGCGTAGCAATTTGGCCAAGATCTTCTTTTTTTTTGATTGAAATCAAACTGTAATTAGGAGGAACGGGTTGAAAAAATCAGGGAGACTGCTTAATGTTTGTGGATAACTTTATGCTTCCAAGTCCTGACTTTAATCACATGATACATGAATCCTAAATGGAAATGTGGCTGTACAGTGCATTCGGAAAGTATTCATACCCCTTCCCCTTTTTCCACATTTTTTTTACATTAAACCCTTATTCTAAAATGTATTAAATAAATGTTTTTCTCATCAATCTACACACAAACCCCACAATGACAAAGCGAAAACAGGTTTTTAGACATTTTTGCAAATGTATTAAATAAAACTGAAAAACCTTATTTACATAAGCATTCAGACCCTTTGCTATGAGACTCGAAATTGAGCTCAGGTGCATCCTGTGTCCATTGATCACCCTTGAGATGTTTCTACAACTTGATTGGAGTCCACCTGTGGTAAATTCAATTGATTGGACATGATTTGACAAGGCACGCACCTGTCTATATAAGGTTCCACAGTTGACAGTGCATGTCAGAACAAAAACCAAGCCATGAGTTCGAAGGAATTTTCCGTAGAGCTCCGAGACAGGATTGTGTCAATGCACAGATCTGGGGAAGGGTACCAAAAATGTCTGCAGCATAGAAGGTCCCCAAGAACACAGTGGCCTCCATCATTCTTAATTGGAAGAAGTTTAGAACCACCAAGACTCTTCCTAGAGCTGGCCGCTCATCCAAGTCTGGCAATCGGGGGAGAAGGGCCTTGGTCACCTTTCCACAGAAGTGACCAAGAACCCGATGGTCACTCTGACAGAGCTCCAGAGTTCCTCTGTGGAGATGGAAGAATCTTCCAGAAGGACAACCATCTCTGCAGCACTCCACCAATCAGGCCTTTATGGTAGAGTGGCCAGACGGAAGCCACTCCTCAGTAAAAGTCACATGACAGCCCGCCTGGAGTTTGCCGAAAGGCACCTAAAGGACTCTCAGACCATGAGTTGAGTTGAGTTGAGTTTACTTTTATTTTTACAGGGACAGTGCACATTAATCAACATTTCAGTAAAAGTGCCGGTTTAAGCCACCCGGCTAATTTTCAACCACAGTCCCTGGGCAGGTCATTAAAAATAATTACAATAACAATACAGACAATCAATGAGCAGTGAGCACACGCAGAGCAACATAAGACAAGCAAGACGTAGCATGCAGACAGAGCAACATAGCACAAAAAGCAACAAGAAAAAATCCATAAAAGCAACAGAGTGCTTCCACACCTCACAAGCTACAGACAACAGACAACATGGAAAGCGACAATACACAACTAGGGATTATGTCTGATTGGCCTTTAGCCATGTCTTCATGTTTTTTTGTGAAAGTGTGATCGGTGGTGCAGGTGTGTGTGTCTGATGGCAGTGTATTCCAAACATGGGAAGCTCTCACAGAGAAATAAGATTGACTAAAGGTGCTTTTCCTTAAGGGAACTATACCATGAGAAACAAGAGAAACAAGATTCAATGGTATGATGAAACTAAGATTGAATTATTTAAAGTCATCTCTGGACGAAACCTGACACCATCCCTACGGTGAAGATGGGGGTGGCAGCATCATGCTATGGAGATGTTTTCCAGTGGCAGGGACTGGGAGACAAGTCAGGATCGAGGGAAAGATGAACGGAACAAAGTACAGAGAGATCCTTGATGGAAAAGCTGCGTCAGAACACTCAGGACTACAGACTGAGGCGAAGGTTCACCTTCCAACATGAACTTGGCACACTGCCAAGACAATGCAGGAGTGGCTTCGGGACAAGTCTCTAAATGTCCTTGAGTGGCCCAGCCAGAGCCCGGACTTGAATCCCATCGAATGTCTCTGGAGAGACCTCAAAATGTGATAAAAATAAAGTAAAAAATTATACGTTTTTAAAACCTGGGGTATTGTGTTTAGATTGATTGAAATATTTTATCGAGTTTAGGCTGTAACGTAAAAAAATATGGGAAAAGTCAAGGGGTCTGAATACTTTCCAAATGCACTTTGTACATCTTATTAGAAGTCATTCATTTTTTAACTTGACTAGTTCAGAAAATTGTCAACATCAAAAGTTCTTCAGAATTGTATCAATATCTATCTCTATTGATTAGCAACGCAAGAGAGATCCTGTATAGCTTACACATTGATTAATGTGTTCAGAAATGTTCTGAATATATAAATAAAAGCACGCACAGAAACCCTGTCCACAAGCAAGTATAGAATGATATTCTTAGTTCCATCACATTAAGCAGCAGCATATCTCAAGCTGAGAAGTGAACACATATGAGCATGTGATGTGCAACATCTGATGCGCTTTGCGTGAGAAAAGAATGTGCTTCACCTCAAAAACCTCACTCCTGTAGCACAGAGAAGGGGAGAGAGAAAAGAGAGAAAAAAGAGAGAGAAAAGAGCGAAGAGAAGTGAGAGAGGGACACTGAAGCTCTTACGGTATTTATAATACTAGGTCAGTTAGTACACTATGGCTGAGTGTAAGTGTGCGAGATGGAGAGGCTCTCTAAAGGCGCTAATCTGATACAGACTAACAGCTCGTGTTGTTCTCCGATAATAACCACAATGAGGTTACACCTGCTCCT
This sequence comes from Salvelinus fontinalis, assembly GCF_029448725.1. NCBI lineage: Eukaryota > Metazoa > Chordata > Actinopteri > Salmoniformes > Salmonidae > Salvelinus > Salvelinus fontinalis. The sequence goes on along the minus strand of NC_074679.1, from coordinate 22,837,593 downwards.
CTCTCTGCTCCTCTCTCACAACAGACCTGTTATCCAGAGACAAACCAAGCATCCAACCATTACTGGAGATATAACCATCTGAGGTATGCTAAATACTCACAGAACTAACATGAATAGCTTGGTATCTCAAATTCTGGAAATCTTGTCAATACGAGTAGAAAAAAAAGCCCACACTCACTTTCTTCATACACTTTTATTGGGTTACAAACCTTCCACTTTGGCTGTATTCAGTGTTTGAGCCAGCTGATGTACCTAGTTTACAGTGAGTCTGATTGGGCATAGGCACTGGGTCATATACTTGGTTTGGTTCCCTGACTACTCCTAGTTGTTTTCCTCCTAGTTGTTTTATTCCTAGTTGTTTTCCTCCTAGTTGTTTTCCTCCTAGTTGTTTTCCTCCTAGTTGTTTTCCTCCTAGTTGTTTTCCTCCTAGTTGTTTTCCTCCTAGTTGTTTTCCTCCTAGTTGTTTTCCTCCTAGTTGTTTTCCTCCTAGTTGTTTTCCTCCTAGTTGTTTTCTTCCTAGTTGTTTTCCTCCTAGTTGTTTTCCTCCTAATTGTTTTCCTCCTAGTTGTTTTCCTCCTAGTTGTTTTCTTCCTAGTTGTTTTCTTTCTAGTTGTTTTCTTCCTAGTTGTTTTCTTCCTAGTTGTTTTCCTCCTAGTTGTTTTCTTCCTAGTTGTTTTCCTCCCAGTTGTTTTCCTCCTAGTTGTTTTCTTCCTAGTTGTTTTCCTCCTAGTTGTTTTCTTCCTAGTTGTTTTCCTCCTAGTTGTTTTCTTCCTAGTTGTTTTCCTCCTAGTTGTTTTCCTCCTAGTTGTTTTCTTCCTAGTTGTTTTCCTCCTAGTTGTTTTCCTCCTAGTTGTTTTCTTCCTAGTTGTTTTCTTCCTAGTTGTTTTCCTCCTAGTTGTTTTCCTCCTAGTTGTTTTCCTCCTAGTTGTTTTCCTCCTAGTTGTTTTCTTCCTAGTTGTTTTCCTCCTAGTTGTTTTCCTCCTAGTTGTTTTCCTCCTAGTTGTTTTCTTCCTAGTTGTTTTCCTCCTAGTTGTTTTTAGTTGTTTTCCTCCTAGTTGTTTTCCTCCTAGTTGTTTTCTTCCTAGTTGTTTTCCTCCTAGTTGTTTCCCTCCTAGTTGTTTTCTTCCCAGTTGTTTTCCTCCTAGTTGTTTTCCTCCTAGTTGTTTTCTTCCTAGTTGTTTTCTTCCTAGTTGTTTCCCTCCTAGTTGTTTTCTTCCCAGTTGTTTTCCTCCTAGTTGTTTTCCTCCTAGTTGTTTTCTTCCTAGTTGTTTTCCTCCTAGTTGTTTTCCTCCTAGTTGTTTTCCTCCTAGTTGTTTTCCTCCTAGTTGTTTTCCTCCTAGTTGTTTTCCTGCTAGTTGTTTTCCTCCTAGTTGTTTTCCTCCTAGTTGTTTTCCTCCTAGTTGTTTTCTTCCTAGTTGTTTTCCTCCTAGTTGTTTTCCTCCTAGTTGTTTTCTTCCCAGTTGTTTTCCTCCTAGTTGTTTTCCTCCTAGTTGTTTTCTTCCTAGTTGTTTTCTTCCTAGTTGTTTCCCTCCTAGTTGTTTTCTTCCCAGTTGTTTTCCTCCTAGTTGTTTTCCTCCTAGTTGTTTTCTTCCTAGTTGTTTTCTTCCTAGTTGTTTTCCTCCTAATTGTTTTCTTCCTAGTTGTTTTCTTCCTAGTTATTTTCTTCCTAGTTATTTTCCTCCTAGTTGTTTTCTTCCTAGTTGTTTTCCTCCTAGTTGTTTTCCTCCTAGTTGTTTTCCTCCTAGTTGTTTTCCTCCTAGTTGTTTTCCTCCTAGTTGTTTTCTTCCTAGTTGTTTTCCTCCTAGTTGTTTTCCTCCTAGTTGTTTTCCTCCTAGTTGTTTTCCTCCTAGTTGTTTTCTTCCTAGTTGTTTTCTTCCTAGTTGTTTTCTTCCTAGTTGTTTTCCTCCTAGTTGTTTTCTTCCTAGTTGTTTTCTTCCTAGTTGTTTTCCTCCTAGTTGTTTTCTTCCTAGTTGTTTTCTTCCTAGTTGTTTTCTTCCTAGTTGTTTTCCTCCTAGTTGTTTTCCTCCTAGTTGTTTTGCTCCTAGTTGTTCTCCTCCTAGTTGTTTTCCTCCTAGTTGTTTTCTTCCTAGTTGTTTTCCTCCTAGTTGTTTTCCTCCTAGTTGTTTTCCTCCTAGTTGTTTTCCTCCTAGTTGATATTCTTCCTAGTTGTTTTCTTCCTAGTTGTTTTCCTCCTAGTTGTTTTCCTCCTAGTTGTTTTCTTCCTAGTTGTTTTCTTCCTAGTTGTTTTCCTCCTAGTTGTTTTCTTCCTAGTTGTTTTCCTCCTAGTTGTTTTCCTCCTAGTTGTTGTCCTCCTAGTTGTTTTCCTCCTAGTTGTTTTCTTCCTAGTTGTTTTCCTCCTAGTTGTTTTCCTCCTAGTTGTTTTCTTCCTAGTTGTTTTCCTCCTAGTTGTTTTCCTCCTAGTTGTTTTCTTCCTAGTTGTTTTCCTCCTAGTTGTTTTCCTCCTAGTTGTTGTCCTCCTAGTTGTTTTCCTCCTAGTTGTTTTCCTCCTAGTTGTTTTCTTCCTAGTTGTTTTCTTCCTTGTTGTTTTCCTCCTAGTTGTTTTCCTCCTAGTTGTTTTCCTCCTAGTTGTTTTCCTCCTAGTTGTTTTCTTCCTAGTTGTTTTCCTCCTAGTTGTTTTCTTCCTAGTTGTTTTCCTCCTAGTTGTTTTCCTCCTAGTTGTTTTCTTCCTAGTTGTTTTCCTCCTAGTTGTTAGTCTCCTAGTTGTTTTCCTCCTAGTTGTTTTCTTCCTAGTTGTTTTCCTCCTAGTTGTTTTCCTCCTAGTTGTTTTCTTCCTAGTTGTTTTCCTCCTAGTTGTTTTCCTCCTAGTTGTTTTCCTCCTAGTTGTTTTCTTCCTAGTTGTTTTCTTCCTAGTTTTTTTCCTCCTAGTTGTTTTCTTCCTAGTTGTTTTCCTCCTAGTTGTTTTCCTCCTAGTTGTTTTCCTCCTAGTTGTTTTCCTCCTAGTTGTTTTCCTCCTAGTTGTTTTCCTCCTAGTTGTTTTCTTCCTAGTTGTTTTCTTCCTAGTTGTTTTCTTCCTAGTTGTTTTCCTCCTAGTTGTTTTCTTCCGAGTTGTTTTCTTCCTAGTTGTTTTCTTCCTAGTTGTTTTCCTCCTAGTTGTTTTCTTCCTAGTTGTTTTCCTCCTAGTTGTTTTCCTCCTAGTTGTTTTCCTCCTAGTTGTTTTCCTCCTAGTTGTTTTCTTCCTAGTTGTTTTCTTCCTAGTTGTTTTCCTCCTAGTTGTTTTCCTCCTAGTTGTTTTCCTCCTAGTTGTTTTCCTCCTAGTTGTTTTCCTCCTAGTTGTTTTCTTCCTAGTTGTTTTCCTCCTAGTTGTTTTCCTCCTAGTTGTTTTCTTCCTAGTTGTTTTCCTCCTAGTTGTTTTCCTCACAGTTGTTTTCCTCCTAGTTGTTTTCTTCCTAGTTGGGAAGCTTGTTTTCCCAGCCAGCCCTTTAGACAGGAGGACGTATAGACTGTAACGCTCAGGGGAGCCAGTTCCTTTGTGGCAGAAAAAAGGCCCCAGTTTATTAGGGTGGGAATGGTTTTATATGTTTGGCTTGTTGCACTGTATGAATGAAAGTTAATTTCTGTGTGAGAAAAAAATGTACAATGCTTCGCCACGGTAGTAGTGAGGTTATTTTGGTGGATTCTTGGAGGTGGTCTGGTTAGTTCTACAACTCGGAAATTAAAAGCTGAAGGAGTCATGACTGTTAGAATTGTGTGAGAAAGTTTTGGTAAAACCCTCAAATTAATTCTCTAACATTACGGATAAGCCTCAAGATGAATTTAACGAAAGGATCAGATCTTTGATGCCAAAAACATTACAAAAAAGTTATTGTGGCAGTGTCATAAGGTACTAGACAGTAGCTTACTATCAAAAGTGTAGAAATCTGCAGTGAGGAAGAATGGCCCCTGGGGAATTTATTAATCACTTAGACATGTGGTGTGTTTTTTTCTCCCTCCTAAATTAATAATATACTTAATTGGAAGCCAGTCAAAGCCTTTCTGCTGAGCGTCAGGCCTTCAAAGCCAAAACATGGAGATTGGCTGAGTGAGCTGAAATCTGTAACCAGATATTAAGAGTTTCAATATTCGAAAGCTAGGCAAATAATGAAAAACTCACGACGGCCACCGAGTAGCGGAATCCTGTCTCCAATTTAGCCGAGTATAATATCTATTTATAAAACTCTGAGGGCATATTGGATGGGAGCAACGCTCTGGACTTGATTAGTGTTGTAAACGTTTGAGGTACTTATTTACTTTTTGGACTGTCTCGTCGTTTTCACTGTCTGTCAATACCCATTGATGAGAAACGCCTTCAGGGGTCGCCAACAAGATGGCTTCCAGGTAGAGGAAGGCAGGAGACATTTGCTGATTTTGTGGTCAATCAACCCCCAAACCCCATCTCCCCTAAATAGTTTGGCTGAGCACGCTAAACACTATATAATGTTGGTCAAGGTTAAAGTTGTGCTAAGTGTTGTAGTAAATAGCATTTTCTGGTGGTCAACCAGTAACCACAAGGCTCCAAGTTGAACCCTTTCGGGTTCAATGTAGAAGGGTTCTACCTTGGACCAAATAAGGTTGTTCAAAGGGTTCTCCAATGGGGAAAGCTGAAGAATATTTTTTGTTTGGACAAGACAGTATTTTGGAAAGGCAAACAACTTATATTTCCATCAACAAACATCACTGGAGGGGTGACCAACATGTTTCTGAAATTAATCTTGAAGACAAACGAAAGATAGACTTTGCATGGCTGGTGGGTATTGTGAATATGATCTGATGCTGGTTCCCGGCCAGTGGGCCATTGTGACAGACTGGATGAAGAATGAAGAAAGCTGTATGTGGCGTCTCAGCCCCTTTAGCACAGTTCATGCAGAGTTAGCCTGCACGTTAAGAGCAGCTCTCTGATTGTCTATGGCAGTTCTGAGGAGACTGAACGCTGTGAATGTATGCTAAATACTTTACCACACCACCCTCAGACGAACAAAAATGAGAAAATATGTATTATACCCTTCCATAATAATTACAGAATGAAATAATTGGTATGGTGAGAGACACAAATGTTCAAGTCTGTCATGATACAATGCACTGGGATGTCAGCGCAATTTATAACGTCTAGACAAGTTATTTAAACTGGGACCCTTCGATGTGGAAAATAAATATCGGAACAGGAACACTAGCATGCAGGCAGGAAATTATTCAGACAACGACAATAAGTGGATAACTGGATGATGAGATAGAAATGATCACAATATAATATTTATACATCTACTGTATATGGCTGTAATATTCAGACGAGTCATTTCTTTAAGTTTAATCACCTTCTCGTATGAGCTGATAATATTTCATTAGGCTCTTATGATGCTGTTGGTTAAATCCACATCGTTACACTCGTGCTCTTCATGACCTCATCCCTTTCGTCTGAGAGACAATTGAATTATGAACAAACCCAGGCTGTTGATGTTTTATTTCACTTATTATGCAGTTGAATAGCATATGCCCTAAGCTACAGCTGGTTTCATACACTGAGGCAGCTGACATTTAGGGGCAAGCAAAAGTCTAATACCACCAGTGAATATGGCATAGTGACCTAAGTGTGGCAATAATTAAGTTACAGGAAGATGATATAAGTGCTATTAAGTCTATATTGCCATGTCATTAAGTGTTTATTACCGTGTAATTAACTATGATTTCAAAATTTCCCAAACAAGTCCCTAGTTAGAAGTGTTGGGCTAGTGAAGGAGAAATTAGATCATAACCAACAACTCATTTAAAGGAAATTAAAGAGTGAAAATGAAGATACTTTGTGAATATAAATTAATTATATGTAGTTTGTAAAGCTATCTTGTTAATAAGATTAAACAAACCTAGACAATAACTGGAGTCCATATGAGCTGAATTTGAAACTTCTACAGCATGTTGTTGATTTTCAGAAGGCATGACCCCTCCCTGCATGCTTAGTGAATACCGTTAAACAGATGTTTTGAAAAACATCCTATCTGTAGCCAGAACATAAAGAAAAATCATCCCATTTAGGATAGTGTATGACAACTATTGCGGGTTTTAGTTTATTTTCACATTCAGCTCATTTCAGTTGCCCATGTACAGTATGACACATCTGGTTTTCAATCTGGAGACATGGAGCAATTCAACAGCAAAAACAGGTCAAACTGAACGTTAAGACTGAAGCCTCTTTTTCCTTCATTACAAGAAATCTTTAATCATGCTCAAAACATCCATTGCCCATCCCTCTTCCCAAAAGCAATAAAAAAAAAGTTAATTACGGTGGAAGAAAAATGCAGATAATGATAGGATATAGAAGCTGTAGGCTATGAAATAGTTTTTTATACTTTTTTCTCTGTTTTTCAAAGAAATATCTCAAGTTGTTTACGTTTAGTTAATTGTCTTTGGTGCAATAAAACACATGATTTAGGGATGTGACAGCCTGCCCAAAAAGTATACAAAGTTATTTCAAGAGACGAAAGTTTCAGAAATGGGAATTTTTACTTCTTGGCTTTTTGGACACCATATTAGTCATAGTGAAACTGTCCTCTGTGAATTGAACCCTCTTTTAATGTACTGTACTTTAAGACTATATTTGGCAGATATAAGGGATTTGGCTTTTACATTAATGTCTTCAAGCAAATGCCAGTCAATTGAGTGTTGGTGGTCATAATGTATTTTACCGGTCATTCAGCTTTACCAGTCACAGGATTTGCGGAATTTCTACTTGTATAGTATGTAGATACCATAGCGAGGCACAGTGTTTTGTCAAATGGGTAGTTAAAAGTTAACAACAATGTTTGTATACTGAAAAGGCCATTCTACAACGGGTTAGTCAAAACAAACATTGTGTTGAGACGCATTCTAAGCCATCCTAAAAATTCAGTTGAGCACGGGTAAGCTGATGAGGAAAAATTGGGAATCTGAGGAATCCCTGCTCATTCACTGTCCCATCAGCCAATTCATTTACTTGATCTTCACTGTGAAAGGCATCTAAACATTATTTCCCCTTGCTTCTAGCCTAACATTTGGTTTGCAACAATGGGGGTTTGTACAAACGTTTGCTGTCTGTCTCTCGATATTTGCAACATGGATTCAATATTGGACATCTTTTCTCAGCCAGTCGAAATCATGAATCAGCCTCATTTTTATGGATATATACAAAGAATTGTCAAATAGAAAAAAGTGTTAAAAACTAAATGAAATGCAGCTACTTTTCTGTTATTCTAGCTGCACGGTTTGACGCAACTGTGTTAGCCGTAGTTGGGTAGCTAGCAAGCAAGCCAGCCCGCATGGCAACGGAACATTTAGAATGAACGACTAGATATAGACCGGGTCGCATCTCTGGCAACTTAACAGATAGAATGAATGGCCAGCCTGCTTGTCTAGCACACATACTGTAGATGTGTCGGGACTAGGCTGAGGAATAAAACAGTAGCCTATGAATACATTTATCAAAATACCGTTTTGTTTTTTTAAATTGGTAACCCTCAAGGTTGTGCAAAACGACAAAACAACTTTTTTAGCATGGCTGTGCTGATTTACGGTACTCAGTTCAGCCTCGTACCTACAGTATGACTGCAGCTCAACCGTGCTAAAAAAGTTGTTTAGCTTGCCCCCTCGTGTACAATTGCTTTATTGATAGTTAACATGACAAGAATACTAAGAATGAAAAGAATGCTACAAAAAACTACATAAGAAGAAGTATTTTCCCCCTATAAGACTGACCTGAGGTAACCTTGGTGTGGATCTGTACCTTCTCTCCAGCTGCTCAGTTCTGTAATCCCTCAGCAGAAAGCCCTACACGGGGGAATCCCCCCCCCCCCCCCCCCCCCCCCATTCCTAGCTATGGAGCAGAAGTGGTCCCTCTATCCCTTCCCATTCTCTCTCCCTTCTCTGTCTAGTGCTAGGTCACTCCGTCTGGCTCTGAAACTCTTCTCACAGACAAGACACAGACAATCACGCACTTCGCACACACACCTCACACACGCAGCCCTCTCCACACACACACATACAGACACACACTTGTCCAGACAGCTGACTGTGAGTATCTCTGTGTGCTGAGTCAGAGAGAAGTACTGTACAGTGTGTCAACATGATGACCATGTCATTCTCTCCCTCTCAATCCTGTGTGTCCTCAGTGTAATAGTCAGTAAGAGGTCACAGATGGCCTCCTGTTGATTTTATAACAGTTCAGGAAAACCCACAGTTGGGGTAAACGGTGACTTGTCTAAAAATACTGTGTTGTAAACCATCCTCCCTGGCAGTGGTGAGGAATCATTTATTCTCACCTTCTCCCCCATGCTGTCAAACACCAACACAACATCAGCTGAAAGTTAAACCACTGTGATTTAAAGCCTCACAAACCAGACTCCTCTCTTCGCAGCCACACAACCTACACGGAACCTGAATGTTCAACAAGAAACCTCTTATCTTCACACCGTCTCTTCCACCATCCCTTTGGAATTGAGACAGGATGTAGACTACAGGGCTACCCCTGCTAACGTAACCAACCCATAACCAAGCCAACAGAAAAACGTGTGTATTACGTGTAGCTAGGGGCCAACCAACGCTCCTTTAATCAGCATCATTTCACAGCCAACAGTCAGTCAGTAGACTAGAAGCCTGTTATGGGTTTGATCAGGCTAATTATCACACAACCAGCCAGACTCCATCCTCCTGATTGGATTTATAAACGCTTGTTGTTGTCGTCGTTAGCCTGGCCCGCCTCGGCACTGAGGAGCCCGAGTGGCCGAACACAGCAATCAGAGGATTACAGATGTAGGATCTTAATTTGAGCCAGTTTGCTACAACAGGAAAGTAATCCTGCAGCAACAGGACATATTAATTATTATGTGGATTATAATTAATGGACATTTTTGTAGGGGTTGATACATTTTTCGTAAGGGAAAATATAGTCGGAAATTTCTAAGTGGAAATTGCAAACTTCAGAAGCCTTTTTGAACCTCAAATACACTACAAGTTTTACATTTACTGCATTGCAGGAAAGTTCTCCCACAACAGGGTGATAAAATGAAGATCCTACATCTGTAGTGAGCAGTTAGGTTTTCTCAGAGGCTCTGAGTCACAGAGAGAGAGAGGAAAGGTAAGTACGCTACACTACATGGGGCAAGGTGCTAACTACGCACGGGCAATGCCACTAGTGATTAGTCACAAAGATTATGAGAGGAAACATTCAGTCACTACAGACACATGGAGCTCATAGAGAGACAGAGACAGAGAGAGATGCATGGAGAAAGAGAGTCTCCGTCTGTCCGGACACTGTGAAAGTTCAGAGAAGAGACAAGAATTCAATGAAAATCACAGCAATGATGCTGATGAGATGATGCTGATCCCTTCACTTACTATGATTGAATTCAAACTCAGTTGGGTTCAATTTGATGATTGACAGTAGTAATCTTGTGCACGAAAGACAAGAGTGGTTTCATTGAAGGTGATAAAAGGATTTACTGTATGTCTGTGAGTCTCCTGAGCTCTTGAAACTCTCTGACGGAGAGGAGGAGCCTCACCCTTCCTGCATCGGGATGAAAGCCTTCAGGCCCATTGCAGGAGCTTGCTGCTTCCAAGAGTTGTCTCACGTCTGCAGTGGAAAGTACCATGGACAGTTGTCAGGAAATAGGCCCTGGGTCACTCTTTGATTCTAGTCTCGCTCTGTGGTGAGCCAGACAGGGCCGGCGAGATTGAAGTCCAGTGAAGAGGGAAATAAATGGGATTCAATATATGGAAATGCTTTAAGGCATCTTTACACTTGAAAGAGTGTGACAGAACCTGGGATGACCTTTGTTTAAATACCCAAACAAGGACGAAAGAAGTTTAACGGGGCAGGATAGCTGCAAAGACAACAGATGAGATAGTGAGTAAGTGTGTGTGTGTGTGTGTGTGTGTGTGTGTGTGTGTGTGTGTGTGTGTGTGTGTGTGTGTGTGTGTGTGTGTGTGTGTGTGTGTGTGTGTGTGTGTGTGTGTGTGTGTGTGTGTGTGTGTGTGTGTGTGTGTGCGCGTGCGCGTGCGCGCGCGTGTGCGTGTGTGTGTGTGTGTGTGTAGACAGTATAGTAGGCACATCACATTGGCACAGTCAGGGATTAGGGATTGTTTGGTGAATTCCTCACCGGCTTGCCTTTTCTTCTTAGCAGTCATACCACTCATACGTGACATACCTTGTCTTGTTCCTTCATATTTCCAGAGGGAAGGGGCCCTATGCTCTACAAAAAAATAAAAACATGTGGCTTTTGTTGCAGGAAGGAATGAACAACAGCATTCCGTGAGCAACCACATGAAAGGTCCCCCTCGCCACGAGGCTAAACGAGGGCAGGCTCCCCTGCCTCCTTCTCCTGACGCGACTGTGACTAATTAACTAGAGAACAGAACTGACACTCCAGTCTATACATCTTCTCTTCTCCTCTCTCCTCTCTTCTACTCAAACTCTATCCTCCCCTCTGTTTAGCTTTCCTCCTCTCTCCATTCTCCTCTCCTCTCCGCTCCGCTGCTCTGCTCTCTGCTCTCCTCATCCACACTGTTTAATTGTATAGGGCTCCACTCTGTGTTACGGCAGAGGGGACAGCCACACACGAGCACAAAGGGGCATTGTCTGCTGGTGAAAATGTGGTTTACAGGCCCAGCTATAATGGCTTGGCGGTTGCTGGCAGCCATGCGTGCTTCCTAATATTCGGTTCACATGCGATTTCATTTTGGGAAAACACTGAGTTATGGGGCTTTGCCTTTGTGCAAGAGGGACGCCTCGCCTCACAACTTATTTTCGGAGCCGGCGGGCTCGGGACTCAGCCAGCCTGGCCTCAAAGACTAGACGTAACATAGTAGACGTAAATCTGTGACAGCCAGTTTAGGATGATATGTTATGTTTGGTATTGTTACATATGACAGAAGGTTAGGGGGGAGTGAAATAAGTTGAGCCAAAGGGTTAGTTGAGCCACCCATTTTTTCTAGGAAACCATACACAAAACTAATCATGTGACCAAATATTTAAGAAGAGGTCATAATTTCATAGAGTCTGTAAAGGAAGAAACCACATGGTAAAAGTTAGAAAGAAAAAAAAAGTTGAACCAAGGAAGGGAGAGAGGGGAGAAGTTCAGTACCAAGGGATGAAAAAATGTACCTTATGACACTGAAGAGGTATATTGACAAATAAGAAAACGAATGTGTATCTGTGCGAAAGAGAGGCTGTGACAGAGTAGCAGAGGCACACAAGGTCTCATCTGATGACATGGAGTCTGAGCTTGATAAACCTATCAAGAATCTCACGGACCAGTTTAATAGGCTTAGTAGCCTCAAATGCAAAGAATTTGCTCTACGATTTGGCATGGCTATATACAGGAAGTACCAGTATTAAGTCGATGTGCAAGGGTATGAGATAATAAAATGACTATTTACAGGAAGTACCAGTACCGAGTCAATGTGCAGGCGTATGAGGTAATAACATGGCTATATAAAGGAAGTACCAGTATTGAGTCGATGTGCAGGGGTATGAGGTAATAACATGGCTATATACAGGAAGTATCAGTACTGAGTCGTTGTGCAGGGTACTAGGTAATAATATGGCTATATACAGGAAGTACCAGTACTGAGTCGTTGTGCAGGGTACTAGGTAATAACATGGCTATATACTGGAAGTACCAGTACTGAGTCATTGTGGAGGGTACTAGGTAATAACATGGCTATATACAGGAAGTACCAGTACTGAGTCGTTGTGCAGGGTACTAGGTAATAACATGGCTATATACAGGAAGTAACAGTACTGAGTCATTGTGCAGGGTACTAGGTAATAACATGGCTATATACAGGAAGTACCAGTACTGAGTCGTTGTGCAGGGTACTAGGTAATTGAGGTAGTTATGTACATATAGTAGAGGTGAAGTGACTAGGCAACAGGATAGATAATAGACAGTAGTAGCAGTGTATGTGGTGAGAGTGAAAGTGTACGTGTGTGTGTGTGTGTGTGTGTGTGTGTGTGTGTGTGTGTGTGTGTGTGTGTGTGTGTGTGTGCGTGTGCACGCGCGTGCGTGCGTGTGCGTGTGGCATCAGTATGCATGTGTGTGTGGGCGGCTCGTTCAGATTTCAAGCGTTCAGGATTCAGCTGTTCAGGATTCAAACAATTAAGTATATGCTTTCAAAATGCATGCTGCCTCCAGCTCACATTGCAAAGTGGTGTGTGACACGCTGATAGCCTGCCTACTGTTGCCTATGCACTTGAATGGCGAATGGGAGGCACGCTTAAATTACCAGTTAAGAAATACAAATAGTAACTATTTTTTATCGTGCCAATCAAAATGGTTTGAACACGCAATTGCATTTAGAGCTGTTGAGCAAAATGACTGGGCTTATAACAGCATGTTTCACTCCAGCAGAAACAAGCTGAGGAGCAAAATGACTGGGCTTATAACAGCATGTTTCACTCCAGCAGAAACAAGCTGAGGAGCAAAATGACTGGGCTTATAACAGCATGTTTCACTCCAGCAGAAACAAGCTGAGGAGCAGCAGCAGCTCCAGCGCTGTCTGGCAAGTGATATTCTGCTCCAGACAGGTTCTGTATGCTGTGCCCGTGTGATAGGATACATAACAACTAATGGAAATACACACGCCCCAATTTAATTCCCACAAATGTAGCTAATTAATCTAGTGAGCGGATGTGTGTGTGTGTGTGTTAGTGCTGAGCAATTAACCACATTTTTGTTACCGAAGTTGGTTAAATGATTTGAATTCCATTTTGTTACGTTTTTTTTCTGTGAACTTGATGTGCAGTTTCTGCAGAGATAAATCAGATCAAGTCTGAGCTGTGCAATATATTAGGGAGTTGTAGTTTCCAACAGGCCAAAATTCTACATAGTTTAGTGCAGAAAACGTGGTAATTACAATGACCATAATCCATTACACCCCCGCTTAAACTTATCCGGTCTGTGGACAGAGAGAAGAGAGAACATCGAGAGGGATAGAAGCAGTTGCTTTGCAAGCCTGAAAATAAATGATCTAAGTCGTGATTGATAGCTGGTATTCAGCAGTCATAAAGCCTTATTTACTTTGAAGAACTACGAAAATAGTGATTTTGTCAGACAGCATAGGCAGCAGCTCTATAGAGATGAGATAATGACTTGGAATGAAATAATAAATGCATCAGATAAAACAAATATTTTGTTCAAGTAATGTGGATAAATGACGGTTAATTTATTTAGTTTTGATACAGCATTCAACCCACATAATGCATAGTGCATTTAATGTAAAAACCGAGATCTGTGATTATTTCTTAATAATCTAACTGAAACCGAACCGACCTCAAAAAGCACTAATCCCTCAACACTATACTTACACCCCAACACACATTGTCTGTATGCGTGTGTGTGTGTGTGTAAGCCTAGTCAGTTGTACAACTGAATGCTTTCAACTGAAATGTGTCCTCCACATTTAACCCAACCCCTCTGAATCAGAGAGGTGCTGGCTCAATCGTCATCCACGTCTTCGGCACCCAGGGAACAGTGGGTTAACTGCCTTGCTCAGGACAACAGATTTTTACCTTGTCAGCTCGGGGATTCGATCCAGCAACCTTTCGGTTACTGGCCCAACACTCTAACGCACTAGGCTACCTGCCACCCCCGACGTCTAGCAGCCAAAGGCATCATCCTAATAGTATTAGCAACCCATGATAGTTGTTGCATCTTTAAATCCCCCATCTTTCTATCAGATATTTCCATCTCTGTCCATGAAACCGTTCCTATGTGCGGTGCGCATTTTAGAACTGGGTTTTCCCGCAAATTGCATTTTGGAACATTCAGGCATAGGCCTACTGCCGTGTGTACACCGCTGCACCAAACATGGGAAGAAATAAGAGGTTGAAGCTAAACGTTCTGATCTGTTCCATCAGTCCTATTAACTGATATGGCGTATACCCTCACCACACTACTTTGATACGTTTCAGTGGAGATTAAGAAGTGAGTATATGCAATGATCACTGAAAAATAAGTGGGTATACAGTGAATAGCTGCATATACCCTCCACTACACCACTGCACAGGACACCATCATCCACTTACCCCAAGGCAGCTCAACTTACCCTGTCCCTATGTTCAACTTACCCTGTCCCCATGTTCAACTTACCCTGCCCCCATGCTCAACTTACCCTGTCCCTATGTTCAACTTACCCTGCCCCCATGCTCAATTTACCCTGTCCCTATGCTCAACTTACCCTGTCCCTATGCTCAACTTACCCTGTCCCTATGCTCAATTTACCCTGTCCCTATGCTCAACTTACCCTGTCCCTATGCTCAACTTACCCTGTCCCTATGCTCAACTTACCCTGTCCCTATGCTCAACTTACCCTGTCCCTATGCTCAACTTACCCTGTCCCTATGCTCAACTTACCCTGTCCCTATGCTCAACTTACCCTGTCCCTATGCTCAACTTACCCTGTCCCTATGCTCAACTTACCCTGTCCCTATGCTCAACTTACCCTGTCCCTATGTTCAACTTACCCTGTCCCTATGCTCAATTTACCCTGTCCCTATGCTCAACTTACCCTGTCCCTATGCTCAACTTACCCTGTCCCTATGCTCAATTTACCATGTCCCTATACTCAACTTACCCTGTCCCTATGCTCAACTTACCCTGTCCCTATGCTCAACTTACCCTGTCCCTATGCTCAACTTACCCTGTCCCTATGCTCAACTTACCCTGTCCCTATGCTCAATTTACCCTGTCCCTATGCTCAACTTACCCTGTCCCTATGCTCAACTTACCCTGTCCCTATGCTCAACTTACCCTGCCCCCATGCTCAACTTACCCTGTCCCTATGCTCAACTTACCCTGTCCCTATGCTCAACTTACCCTGTCCCTATGCTCAACTTACCCTGTCCCTATGCTCAACTTACCCTGTCCCTATGCTCAACTTACCCTGTCCCTATGCTCAACTTACCCTGTCCCCATGCTCAATTTACCCTGTCCCTATGCTCAACTTACCCTGTCCCTATGCTCAACTTACCCTGCCCCCATGCTCAACTTACCCTGTCCCTATGCTCAATTTACCCTGTCATACTAAATGGAGGGAGACAGATAAAGGTTTACTATGTTACGTCTATCCCAGAGTCCAGGTTGGCTCAGCCAACCCACCCCTTGCTGGGTCCCTCAATTCGGTTCTATATTTGTGTGAGATGTCGAGGGAGAGGATCACAGACAGACTCCCATTTTGGCAGGGTGAAGGGAATGAGGATCTGTAAATGTCCCTGCCCACCGTAGGTGTGTGGTTACCCAGTGTGGAGTGTGCGGAAGTGCAACATCAGTGAGCTAACATGTCTTGGGGCTGTGTTGGGCACAGGGGTGGTGATGCGGTGCGTAATGACTTCATAAACGTGCGCCACAGTCGAGCCACAGTTACACACTGAGAAGCTGTTTGTTGAAGTGGTGGAGTAATGAAATGGTGGGCAAGGACTTCATCAACTCACTCCACAGTTTGGCCACAGTCTCACAGAATAGTGTGTCTGGGACATGGGGCGAATCGATATGGTGGCCTCATAACCATGCGCCACAATCACACATAGCAAACCAGTGTTAACGAGTGGTGGAGTGGTGGACAAAGGCTTAATAAACATGCATCAACAGTCCAGCCACAGACCGACACAGCAGCCTTACCTACCTTAAGCTGAGCTTCATTTAACCCCATTCACAGAATTCTTCACCAGTGGCTCAATTATGTTGCCTGATGATTCAAACGTAATTCTTCCGCTGCTCTATGTTTGCTACATAGAGTACTGGACTGCCATTGTTTAAATCATTTGTGGTGATGTCAAAATGAGGGGTGTTGTACAAATCAGTCATCAGTGATTGGATCATCTCTAACCAATCAAGAGTATCAAAGCCAATGATGAATTTTCAAAACCCCTCTTTACCCACATGTGTTCTTGGCTCTGGCCCAACCCATTGGTTTCTGGGACCAATCAGAATGGTTAGAATGTGTTTGTGTTCTAGACATTCATGGGGAGGAACTCAGATTGCTGAGAAGAAACTAATGTCCGTGGGCATGGCATAGCGTTTGGCTGGAGCAAGGAGATTGGGCAGCCAGGCAATAAATTCTGCCTAATAATAGTAATTAAGTAAATCTAATTTTACACAAGGAAAGTAACAAAAGGGAATTTGATCACAATTAACAATTGTAAAAGAAACAGAACATCGACCTAAAATTACTGTGTTTAGACAGCAACCCAATTCTGAGATTATTTCCACTAATTGGTCTTTTGACAGGGCCCGTTTTCCCAAAAGCTTCCTAAACATAGAATCACAGTGTTCATCCATCTCTCCTTGACCTTTGATCATTTCACAGCAAAGTTGATTACAAATACAAAGTTGACTACAAATACAAAGTTGACAACAAACGCAAAGTTGACTACAAATACAAAGTTGACTACAAATACAAAGTTGACAACAAACGCAAAGTTGACTACAAATACAAAGTTGACTACAAATACAAAGTTGACAACAAACGCAAAGTTGACTACAAATACAAAGTTGAATACAAATACAAAGTTGACTACAAATACAAAGTTGACAACAAACGCAAAGTTGACTACAAATACAAAGTTGAATACAAATACAAAGTTGACTACAAATACAAAGTTGACAACAAACGCAAAGTTGATTACAAATACAAAGTTGACTACAAATACAAAGTTGACAACAAACGCAAAGTTGACTACAAATACAAAGTTGAATACAAATACAAAGTTGACAATGTCTTTGCAGTTCTTACAAATAAGCAAAGGATAAAAAGAGGCTTAAAATGACTGTATTAAAAAAGAAAGCCTACCTACAGTATGGCTATAGGTCTATATATTTCAATGATGTTGAAATCAATTTCATGTTCATTGAATTGAGTTTTTTTTGGCTACAGTCTAATCTTTGCCTCAATTTATTTCATGATGTGTAGCCTAACGTGTGAAATGATGCCAAATCTTGATTTCGTGCATTATTTAGGGTAAGCATTAGCCACCTCCATATTTGCTGCCATACTGTAGGTGATAATATTTCTCTAGGAGCTGATCCTTCGTCAGTATTGTGGGATAATTCTAATGTTAATGTAAGATTTGAATGGAGAAAGCTGACCCGAGAGCAGCGCTGTCAATAAGATACTGTATGTTCATAATACCTTTTTAGTCTATTTGTGCAATGCATGACAGTAACAAAACACATTTTGAATGTGAATACTAGCTGTGACTAGCTGTAGCTGTGATCTGGCTCTGGCAGGGCTCTGAAGTGGTGTGATACGGCAGTTAAACTGTCACTGGGGGGAACTATAAATCTGCTGCTGAAGGTGAATGTAGCATGATGTTGCTGCTGCCACAGGTGTGTTGTCTGCCAGTTAGTTCCTCTGTATTCTACATCCGTCTGTCTACCGTATCTCACCCATCCAAAGGAGGCTGGGTCTACGGCTCTTGTAGCCGGACACAGTTGGCTGAGGCTAGGCAGAGTGAGTCAGCCAGTCGGGGATGTGTGTGTGTCTGTGTGTTGGGGGTGGGGGTGCTGTCACTTTGGCAACGCCGAGGCACATATTGCAGCAATTACCACAGCGGAAAAATGTTTTTCTGCAACATGCAATTACTACAGATTAAAGATTGCCTTCCTAGCATCAGAAGAACTCGCCAGAGAGAGGAAAATGGGCCTGTGTGTGTGTGCGTGTGCGTGCACGTGTGTGTGTGTCTGGGCATGTATACTTGCCTGTGTGTGAGACAGACAAAGAGACAAAGAAAGAAGATAAATTATTATAAGTCATACTAAAAAACTCAAAGGTGGATGAGTTGGTGCATTTATAGGGCACAATAGAGATTAAGGTCATGGACAGTTATGTCCATCTTCCTCACCATGAAGCTAAATATTCATATTGGACGATAAACAAGTCTCGTGTTAAAGTGTATGATTTACCAACAACTAATAACAATATGATGTCAATGTATATTGCCAAACAAGGTTCAAAGCCAAATCAGACATGGCAGTATAAGGGAGTTAATGAAGCAACCTTCAGGTCAGGTCAGTACTCAACAACACATCATACTGGTTCCCCTAACTCAGCAAGACAGGACCCACAACACACACGCAACCAACTAGATCAGATCTCAACCAACTAGATCAGAACTCAACCAACTACATCAGAACTAAACCAACTAGACCAGAACTCAACCAACTAGATCAGATCTCAACCAACTAGACCAGAACTCAACCAACTAGATCAGATCTCAACCAACTAGATCAGAACTCAACCAACTAGATCAGATCTCAACCAACTAGATCAGATCTCAACCAACTAGATCAGATCTCAACCAACTACATCAGAACTCAACCAACTACATCAAAACTAAACCAATTAGACCAGAACTCAACCAACTATATCAAAACTAAACCAACTAGATCAGAACTCAACCAACTACATCAAAACTAAACCAACTAGACCAGAACTCAACCAACTATATCAAAACTAAACCAACTAGATCAGAACTCAACCAACTACATCAAAACTCAACCAACTAGATCAGAACTCAACCAACTACATCAAAACTAAACCAACTAGACCAGAACTCAACCAACTATATCAAAACTAAACCAACTACATCAGATCTCAACCAACTAGATCAGAACTCAACCAACTACATAAAAACTAAACCAACTAGATCAGAACTCAACCAACTACATCAAAACTAAACCAACTACATCAGATCTCAACCAACTAGATCAGAACTCAACCAACTACATAAAAACTAAACCAACTAGACCAGAACTCAACCAACTAGACCAGAACTCAACCAACTACATCAGAACTCAACCAACTAGATCAGAACTCAACCAACTAGATCAGAACTCAACCAACTAGATCAGATCTCAACCAGATACATCAGAACTCAACCAACTAGATCAGAACTCAACCAACTAGATCATATCTCAACCAGATACATCAGATCTCAACCAACTAGATCAGAACTCAACCAACTAGATCAGATCTCAACCAACTAGATCAGAACGCAACCAACTAGACCAGATCTCAACCAACTACATCAGAACTCAACCAACTACATCAGAACTCAACCAACTAGATCAGAACTCAACCAACTAGATCAGAACGCAACCAACTAGACCAGATCTCAACCAACTATATCAAAACTAAACCAACTAGATCAGAACTCAACCAACTGCATCAAAACTAAACCAACTAGACCAGAACTCAACCAACTATATCAAAACTCAACCAACTAGATCAGAACTCAACCAACTAGATCAGAACTCAACCAACTAGATCAGATCTCAACCAACTGGATCAGATCTCAACTAACTCAACCAAAACCAAATGTGCTCATATAATAACACAGCTCTATTTGTGACTTTACCATCAATAGTACTCTTAGTGGCTTTCCAATGAATAAACACCACACGCAACCACATCACAGCCTTCTGACTGTCATTGTGGGGCGAGCGTACCCGACAGATGATGTGAGGGCGGACCGATGGTGACATGGGAGTTCACAGAGAGAGACCCCAGAGCAGGCCCCGGAGGTGTCCCCTTGAACTGCAACTAAAAGACAGGGGTGACAGGGGTGGGGTCTGACCACGGGGTTAACCCTACACACTGATCAGATATAAACCTTTAAATCAAATTCATACGACTTTAAACTATTTCTTACACAACTATTTATTTGATCGGGTTTTGATATAGAATGTCAATGTGAGGTCACACTACAGAAAAGTCTATTGATCTTTGAATAAGTATAGTTTTCATGTTTCATGTTTCATCTAATTTAATTGCATTATTATGCAATTATTCCTATGTAGTACTTCACATTGTCTGTTATAAACATAACAGCCTTTATAAGAGCTAGACACATACTAGGGAGTATCAGAAAGGGAGTATATGAGTGCTACTACAGAACATACAGCACAATCACCCCTAGTCCTGTCTGCAGCAGCCCCCTCTAGAGGAGAGGAACACATAACTCTCTGTCTGTCTGTCTGTCTGTCTGTCTGTCTGTCTGTCTGTCTGTCTGTCTGTCTGTCTGTCTGTCTGTCTGTCTGTCTGTCTGCCTGCCTGCCTGCCTGCCTGCCTGCCTGCCTGCCTGCCTGCCTGCCTGCCTGCCTGTCTGTCTGTCTGTCTGTCTGTCTGTCTGTCTGTCTGTCTGTCGCTTTCTGTCTCCCCATCTGTATCTATATCTCTCTCTCCGTCTGTCTCTATCCCTCTCTCTCTCTCCATCCTACTCTATCCCTCTCTTTTTCTCTCTCTCCGTCTGTCTCTCTCTCTCTCACTTTCTCTCTCTGTGTCTGTCTCTCTGCCTTTCTTCTGTGTCTGTCTCTCTCTGTGGGTGTCTGTCTCTCTGCGTCTCTCTGTGTCTGTCTCTGTCTCTCTCTCTGTCTCTATCTCTCTCTGTGTCTTTGTCTCTGTCTCTCTCTCTCTCTCTGTATCTCTCTATCTCTCTGTCTCTCTCTCTGTCTCTCTATCTTTCTCTGAAACACAGAACGTGTGATCATAATCAGTATCTTCATGTACATACTTTACATTATTTGATACATGATGTATAAAACAAGGGAAGGGGGACACGTTAAATGTCTCTGAGTGTGTTGATAACAGTGATAATAACAGTCATCTGACTTGAAGGCCTCTTCGTCATGACTAATGTCTTTACTCAGTTAGTTACTGTATAGCTAGCTGTCCTTTAGTGTGCATGAATAAAGTGTTGCAGCACCCAGAGACAAGACAGAGACATCCCCCAACAGCCATTATTTTACTCAATTGATTCAGAGGCCTTTAATAAGCCCTTGGCTACACTCTGCACCTTTTAAAACATGTAGGCTGTGGATTAAAGATGCATGAGCTGAATGTGCTCATTGTCTGAGTCTACAACTGCACTATTTCACCTAATCACACTTACATAGTAATTAGCTGCTGGTTTCGGAGATGTTACAGACTCATTCATCATTGTATGTGATATATATTATATATCTGCTTATATTTATTTAACTTGAATTTAACCAAGGAGACACATTGAGATCTAGGTCTCATTCACAAGCGTGCCCTGGGAACAGTCATATCAGCACACAAACAATTATATACAAAATGCACAAAATATACACAATATATACATACACGATACACTATAGCCATTATAATCAAATAAAACACATTCATCACTATAAAAATCCTTAACCAATTCCCTTATTGACCCAGGGACACCAAATCATCCAAACGAAGTGCGAACTGGAGACTGTTCAACATATGAGAGGCCTGATATGAAAAAACAGATCTCTCGAACTCTGTGGATAACCTGAAATTCTACATTTCAACAAGATGGTTAAGTATGTTGGAAGCTTGTGGAGTATATGGATCCCGAACTTTCTCAAGAATCACAGGGACACACTCTTTTCATGCCACTTTGATACAGCTACGACCAGAAGTGATTTTCTTAGCAGGTTAGGAGAGCATTTTCTCTGATCATAACCATTTTCCTAATCTTAACCTTATTCTCCTAACCTGCTACGTTAATTCTCCTAACCTACTATGGAAAAAGTCACTTCCGATCATAGCTGTATCAAAGTGGCGTAAAAATTATGTTTCTGAAGAATCACTTGCTGTCACGATCGCCGTAATGTGGATGAAGAGAGGAGGACCAAGGCGCAGGGTGATAAGAATACATTCTTCTATTTATTTAACGAAACGAAGAACACTTTAACAAACTATGCAAAACAACAACGAACGTGAAGCTATATATTAAACAAGTGCATACACAGGAAACTTACACATAGACAATAACCCACAAAATCCCTAAAGAATATGGCTGCCTAAATATGGTTCCCAATCAGAGACAATGATAAACAGCTGCCTCTAATTGAGAACCAATCTAGGCAACCATAGACATACAAACACCTAGACTAGAAAACACTCCATAAACATACAAAACCCCTAGACAAGATAAACACATAAATCCCCCATGTCACACCCTGACCTAACCAAAATAATAAAGAAAACAAAGATAACTAAGGCCAGGGCGTGACACATGCGTATATTTGAGTGTAGGTGATTCAATTTCTGATTTACCCAAAATTAGTTTTAAGTCTTTAAAAAAGAAAGTTAAAGTGTTTAATCTCATTATTAAACGAGTAGCCTGGTGCTCATATCTGAATCAGCTAACTGGAAGTTGATAAGATGAGGAGTAATTGGCTTTAGATCAATTAAGAACACATAAATATGCTATGATAAAAACTGCCAATGTGGTTTTTGATGGTCTACATCAAAACGGGCAACAATGACCACCAACTGCGATGTGCTGACACATTATGTAATCATCGTTTGAGAAAGCATCAGCAATCGGAGCTCAGAATCCCCATACAAAACGAAACAATCTTTACCCAGTCTCTCTGAAGCATTACTTTTCAAAGTCTCTCTATAGTCTGTGTGTAAACATCCAAATGCTAGAATATGATTTGGCTTTGGGACGAGGGACAGAATGCTTTGATGACTTACATCATGCTTGGAATACTAACCACTGACACTCTTGTCATATCAAGCAGCAGAAGTCCATTTCATAGCAAACTTTATTTTTTTAAATATAGCAGCATTTCAAGTCTACCACAGAACTCACCATTGATACTGTACAAAAAAATATCCTGAGCACAGTTGTGGAGCTCATTTAATCCAAGAGATATAAAAGTCAATTTCATAGGAGTCTTCCATTCAGAACACTCATATTTCCACTGAGCACAAAACCCCCGGCTGAAATAGGAGAAGACACTTTTCGGAAGGAATGTGTTCGGTGGGTTGAGGGTCAGGCTTGTTCTGTAATTTGTGAATGTACAGAAATGTGCGACCGCCACAGCCACTAAAGATAGAAATCTTTGTCTTATGTCATCGTTTAACCTCAAACTATTTCTGATTGCTCCATAGCCCCATTTTTCTAATGAAAAGCACCCCTCCAATGGCACATGTACACACGTCTGTAAATATCTCATGGGTTTATGGGGTTACTGGGGTTCATATTGAGAATTAACATTTCACGTTTGTATCTCCTCACATATCTGAAAGTGTCTCCCCATCCATCAAAACCTGTTTGAAGTGACATCAGACATATGAAATATGATGGGTGGTGGGCATGGTGGGCATGGTGGAGTCAGGGGTAGGTTTACAACTAACAGGCTTGTTGTGGGTTTCTCAGCGAATGGGGATGATGTTCTAACTATTAGCTTTTACATTCTGCTTCATTATCAGCCAAACCATATGAAAATGGAGAGGAAGAAAACTTTGATACTCTCTTTGATATGCCATGATTTGGGGTGTTGGTTGGCCTCTGCAGGGCAGGCAAGGCAGGCTTAACTAGGCTCATTTTAAACCAGGCCTCAAGAGGAAAAGAAAATGCAAAAGATCTTTCATTTGAAAACCTGTAGTTCCTCACAACATAGAGATAGCATGGCTGGAGGTGTATATGCCAGCGCACAGGTCATAGTAAGAGTTAATATGAATTTGAGAAGGAAACTTCTCATATTCATAAGGAATCTATTAATTTTGGTTGGAGCACTTTTTATCCTTTCTTACTCTAACCCTCCAAACTCTTTCCATACTGGAGGCCTGTAGTGTTTATACTGGGCCTATAGAGGCTATAGCTGAAACCTCTGTGTTTTAAAAGTAGAGGGTAAAAACGTCTAGTACGTGAGGTTGGCCTGGGGTATCAGATATCGTCCAGGAGTTCTGCATTCAGGTGGGCTGAACCCACTCGAATCATTAAAAATCGTTCAGGGGCACGACGGGCTCCGTCCTTAGTCTCTGTGCGGCTGAAACCGTAGAAACTGTCTGTTGAAACGTAGGAGTCTAAATAAGACAGGCGCCCGAAGCGCGCATTACCGCTGCGCAGGGTAGTCGGTCGTGTGGTCAGATATTAATAATGAACAGAGGTAGGAGGACGAATGAAATATCCCCGATGTATTTGTCCCACTAGCGGACAATGATAGGCGATACTTTTGAAGACAGTAGGTCCTGAAAATGCACCCTGCAGCTTCAGCTAACAGCATATACATTTTATGATAATTGCATTATTATAAGTTTACAACAGTTAGTTACTCTCTGATTACTTAGATATAAACTCAGAAGATTTTAGGCATAGTATTTTATAATTAGAAGAACGATCTGTTTTAGACACATGTCCAGTGTTCTCCAAAAGGCACATGCCTTGATATTTGCGGTCATTCAGTGCGGTTGTAGCAATTAAGAATTTCACATTCTCTCCTCATAAAGAAACAGGCTTGCTGACAGCTCGCCCAGTTGAGGTATCACCCCACTATGCAGTCTGCACTCGACAGACAACAGCCTAGCAAATAAATGTATAGACTATGGCTGTGATAATTGTTATCAATACGTTTGGCGCCAATTCGTGTTGTTAAAATATGATTTCAAATGGCTTCCCTCCTAACGGTCTCCGCGTGCATGAAGAGTGTATAATCTCCTCGTCCTCTCTCCCCACAAGACTCTGGCTTTATCTGTCTGACTGACATCAGGGTAATAAAGAAAATGAAGGGTAAATCTAAACCCACTCTCTTCCCTAACCAACCCACTCCCTCCTATCTAAAATAAACAAAAGCACACACACACACACACACACACACACACACTTTGCATATTCAATAGAAATAGGGGGAAAATATATACGGGTCATTTTTTCCTCAGGACCGTAGACTAATGATTGTCAATCAGGTATAATTATATATCAAACACGTACCTAAATGAATAATCCCAATGGGAATGAACTTCTATAAGGCATTATAGACTTAGATAGCGCACCAATGCAATATTTGGGAAAATTGAAGACAAACAAATAAGTACCCCACACGTGCTTTGGTAGGTAAGTTATAACATTTTACTTCAATGACTTTCAAGGCATTATCCGATCCCATGATGTGTTTTATGTTATTTATTTCTGACAATAGGGCCTAATTCTGATGGGAGCGGTTTTTAATGGGTTTGTGCATCTCACCACAAAAAATAACCCCAAGAATCAAATGCCTCTTGATCCAATAAACAAGTTATCCACAAATATTTTACATTTAAAACGTCCCCCCGTCCCCGTCCCCCCCCTCTTTTTTCCCCACAATTAATATGTAGGCTAATCTATAACGAATGTGATTGTAGATAGTCTGATCTTCTTAATGATTTTCTGGGCCTTTACTTGTATATGTTTACTAAATAACTGCTCTTTGATATATAGATGGGCTATACAGTATGTCATGTCTTTGTTTATTCAATCATTTATTGTGTGTTGGACAAAACAGCAAATATATAATAATAATAATAATAATAATAATAATAATAATAATAATAATAATAATAATAATTCATTTAATTTGTAAAGCGCTATTGTCACACCCAAGACGTGATGTAATGTAATGTAATGTCTCCATACATCTGTGGGAAAAAAATATATAAATGATTACCTAATCGAGGCTATATAAGAGTAAAACAGAGCATGGTACATTTATTCGTAACTTGTTAAGAACCTAAAAGGTGGCATTAAACAAATAGAAAATTTAGTGGTTTTATTTTGCATTTTAAGCCTACTTCAATGCAGAAAAGAATGGACTAGACGAGCAGAATTCCAGCACATGGGTCAATTGACTAAAGAAACTTTACGCTCGACACAGGTAGGCCTAATAATTGTCGTCTAGGACCCACGTTTTGTCGTCTTGGAGCAAGCTAGTATGTAGTTTATATGTTGCTTTTTCAGATTTTCCCTGATGGTACAAATGCCGTTTCTCCCTCCATACCCCTTCTGTACTAAGGCAGGTCCATTTGGCAAAGACAAATGCGCCAACTAGCGTCTGTGGGCCATCATTGCATGGGAACGAGTAAACGGGGTGTGCGGTTTCATGTGCCATACACTGACTAACCTATTAAATGATGGAATTCCAATTAATATTTGCCTGTGGTTAATGTATTTTGGCAAAATTGTAGTTGTTATGTAAGCCTATGGAGGAAATTGCTTGTATGCTTTAATTCGTTTTCATTTGGTGTGATCGAATCATGGTGATAACACAATTATATATAATTATAAATATTAACAAATATGCACCTATGCATATTACGTAAAATGTATAGGCCTATATTATTAATGTATACGCTTCCTTAGCCTAATTTATTCTAATTCCTTGGATATAGGAAGAAATAACATATTAAAAAGAAAATAAAAAATTTAAATAACAAAAGCATATTGCTAAATATGTATTCCACATATTTAGTGAGTAGGTGTCTAACCCCAGCAGCACTACAGTTCATGTAATGCAGCCTAAGCCTATTGGGCCTACTCTCAATTACGTGATACTAAACAACAACAAAATCATCCGGTAGATGCCTTTGGCTTTGACGTGCTCTGAAAACTCAAGGGTGAATTGCATAAGGAACAATAATGGGAAAATCATAATAAATTCACAACTCATATTGATAAATAAACCATAGTTATGTCATTTGAAAGGTGCATGAACCCCTAAAATGATCAATAGCTCATTACGGTTGATTGACAATTCTGCATTCAGAAATAGCCTATTGCTTTTCGTAAAAACAAATAGGCTAAGGGTATAGGCCCATAATAAGATCATATAGCTGCATTATATGACTGGGCTATTTTCCCTAAAGACGTTGGTCTCTTCTGCAGTCACCAAATACATGTGTATGCTTGAATTATTGTTTTCTTTTCACTCTGTATGTAAACGCACTGCGGTGATGTACTAATATAGGCAGAATGCATTATGTGATTCTATTTATTCAAAAAGTGGTTGCCTATATTATTTTTGCTGATGTCATATAAAGAAGGAAGAGGGATCAGTCATAACACAGAATGTGTTTTTTTAAATCTTCAATTAACAAATAACTTTTGGGGGGAATTATAACTGGTTCACCATTCAGGTGAGAACAGTTGCTATAACTTTAAGTATAAATATAGTCTAACTGTGCAAAACATTATAACATCTAATGTAGATACATAATGTAGAAAAGCACAAATAGATAGTATATTATTAATAATGTATCGTGTGTGTAAGGCAGAATAAGCAGAGAGCGCTTTCACTTCGCCTATATTCCGAAGACTTTGATTGGTCTAATGAAAGCCCAACCCAGGCGACTCATTGGTGGAAGTTATCGCCACACTCGAACCACTAACACTAAAATTACTTGAGTAAATAATATCACAGCACTCTTCACTCTCGCACCACCACTCACTCAAGCGCGTCTTTGTTACCTTCAACTGCGTTAACTACAGCAAAAGGACTACATTTATACAGATATTCAAGATTATTTCAACGTAGAGACAGAATAGTTTCAAGAAAATAGTTTTTGGATCTCGACTTACTTTTTAGTTTCATTAAGGATAACCGGTGGCAGGACATGTGATACGGATGAACAAAAAACATTGAATATAAAGAAACTTCACATGAAACCATCGGACTTCTGCGTCTTGTACTTCGCGTTGAGAACTGTGAATTGCTGAGTAGCCTCCATACTCTGTTGTAGCTAGCCTACTTTGTTGAGTAGGCAACATCTTCAGTGTGTGCGGCGAGGTCTGGCGAGACCCAAAAAGCCCAATTCAATCGAAGGAACTCATTCAGTCACCGAAGGTGAAACAAGATATTTGGAAAATTCTGCTATAAAGTTGAAGCCCTAACAAGGAGCACTCGACTCGTCAGCTTCCGTGAATATTGCAAACGATTGGATTGCATAGTTTTCCTTTTCACTGGACGTTATTAATAATTGTACATTTTTGCGTTTGTCGATCAGTCGATAGATTGTTATTAATGTTTCTCATTGTATAGATATTTATTTTGTAATATGAGGCCAAAATCTTATTGCGGGCGGGCATCGTATTAAATGCTGAATAGTGCAGATAGAGTGTATGCCTTATAGGCAACCAGAACAGAGCACTGTGGAAAAGAGGTCAGATCTAAGTTTGCGGTTTCGTGGTTTTGCTGTAGTCCGTGAGAAGCAGAAATCAACTCGATGTTTCTCATGCAGCTACATCCTGAGCAGATGATATAACACGCAAACATTCAACTTTATCGTGTCTGCAAGATAAAAAGTCTCTTCACTCACTGGACAGTTCAGGATTTATTGTGATAGATTAACCGGGGGAGCTGCGTGCGCTCAGCTCCATCATCGCGTAAACCGCTGGAATTGACCGAGACCAAAGGAGCAAGTGTCAGAGAGCGGGAAAATACATATATTCTCCAAAAAAAGAGCCCTGAACACTCGTCAAAACCCCTCGAGAAGTGGCCTTGACCAACGCTGTTGTGATGCATATTCCCGTAGACCCTAACACCACCAGACGGTTCACACCGCCCTCCACGTCGTTCCCCTGCAGCAAGATTGGAGACGGCAGCGGGACCATGGGCACCCCTGGACCACTGAGGACACGACCCGAGGCCAGGAATGTGGTGGACGTCCTGTCAGACCACGCTGGCGAGCTGGTCCGTACAGACAGCCCAAACTTCCTCTGCTCCGTGCTGCCCTCACACTGGAGGTGCAACAAGACACTCCCTGTGGCTTTCAAGGTAAGGTAAATTATGCATAATTACAAATGGGCACTTATGAAGTAATGACCGACCTAATGATGTATTACTGTAGGCTACTGCAGAAAAAGCGTAAAATACAATTTTTTAAGCTTTCTTGAGTATGCTTCATTTCGCTAACAAGGCAGCTACTTACATTAGTAGGTCTATTACAATTACTTTTACGCAGAGCCCTATTCTGTAATATAGGCCTAAATAATTGAATTAAATAAAGTTGTCAAAATTATAGTGGCCTGCCAAAGTGATACCTTGGCATAATTATCTTGTTTCTTTTTTGCATTGTACTTACTTGAATATGAGATTTAGAAAAGTGTTTGGATTTGCAAGAACTGCGATGACATACAATTAATCAACAATTAGCCAACAATATAGGCCCTAATACAAATAATGATAATTTAATAACAATAATTCTAATGATAACATATATTATTATACCTGGTAAGCTAGTTATTTTTAAATTGCTATTTTGAAAGGTTTTGCAATGCAGAAAAACATATTTAGGCCTATATTACGAAGCGATGAAATGATGCTACATTGAACGTTATCAATTCTATTTATACACCAGGATGTGAATAGAATTTGTGGCCTAAAAGTGTAATATTTAGAAAAATAGACAAGCCTATATCTATTTGATTTGTATCATATCCACGTGTAAAAAAATGCTTGATTAGATCGCATAGGCCTACTTATTTAATGAGGAGTATTTGCAAAAATTATTTGGGAAAGTGATTTGGATATAGGCCTATCAAATGTCAAAGTAATTTACATAGCTTTAAAATATTAGTGTTTGAATTGCAAGCTTGTTTCAAGAAAGCATCGTACCATGTAGTTGTAACCTAATAGCACAATAGGCCTATATATTTTGACCAAAATATTTGCTAACAATATCTAAAAGGCAAATTTTTTTATGGATTGGAAATCAGGTCTAATATTTATGTGTTTTATGGTGCGTTTTTTGATTCCACCGGATGCGGTTTGTTGCAGTCTGTATTTGGTTTAGCATGGTGACCCCGGTTGACCGCGTTGAGTTCTCACAGGTTGTTGCACTCGGTGATGTGCCCGACGGGACTCTGGTCACGGTGATGGCGGGGAACGACGAGAACTTCTCTGCAGAGCTGAGGAACGCGTCTGCGGTGATGAAGAACCAGGTCGCCCGCTTCAACGACCTGCGGTTCGTGGGCAGAAGCGGACGAGGTGAGCAGAGGGAGTCACGCACCTATATCCTTAAACCATGAATAGTATTTGGCCTACTAAATTAAATCAATAACTAACATCGCATACAAAACACCTGTCGGCATGCGTCATAATTGCACTGACTTGCAAAACTTAGCCTGAGTAGATCTACTTTTGGTAATCTATTTTAAACAAAGAAAGTGATAAAATATTTTAACAGATAAAATAAAAGTGTTAGGGAATGTGAGAATCAGATGAATTCATCTCCCGGACCAATTATAGCTGCAAGACCGCACCATCATTGCGCAGGTATAATTATGGGGATTATCAATGTTTATTGGAACAAAAGAAAATCCAGAACACAATATGATTATTACATATTTTAAGATGTGGTTTGATCATTCTTTATCGACAAAGAGCAAAGCCCAATTTCAAATTATAGCCTAATGCTCAGCCAAGCATTGCTACAAGTTCTTTTTATAGGACTAGTCCTAATTGACCATCACGCACGCCCCCCTCAAAAGATGCTCGGGATAGTAGCAGCAGCATATATTCTACGAACATTGCACCATTGTCCAAATAACACATCGCTTGGACCAGAATATTCAGTTCAAGGCTTGGCATTTCTAAAAGCTTGCCTGTTTACACTTCTAAAAACTAGTTCTCACATAGCTGACATTCCACCAGAACCAGAACCTTTTCGTATCCCTCTCCTTCCTCCTGGCCCTAGTGCTCACATATTTCCCTTAAATGTTACACTTTAAATAGTTGCAGACTGATGAATGGAAAACGCTCTAGTCTCTGAATTAAACGTACCTTTCATTTCTGTAGTCAATTACCCCACCCCAGGATTCCTTTCCCCCCACAGTCTCTTTAACAAGAGATGCCTTTTTATGAAAGCGCTGCTTCATAGCCTGGGACGAAAAACGGACCATTGCACGATCTCCCTCTCTCCCCTTTCATGCAGATGGGAGAGCTCGAGGAAGCTCGTGCAAGAATCTGCCTTGTTGAACAATAAACTGTCGCTGTAAGCCTTTTGGACAGTCTGGAATAGATTCTCTCAATAATTCAAATCATGCCCACATTTCAGCCCATCAAAGTGGTGGTCCCTTTAATTTACAAACTTAAAAGGGAGCCATATCAGGAGGCAATTTTAATTCAGCAAGCTGACTGTGGTGGTTATGAACAAAGTGTGTATGTTCCACAAAAATCTGTTTATTTCCACAATTAATTAACCAAGCCAGTAAACCCTCACACATGCTCTGGTTTGATGTTCCTCCTGGAACTCTGTGTTACTGATGCCCTTCACTAACCAAGGCCTTCTCTATTCTGTCTACCCTAGGAAAGAGCTTCACTCTGACCATCACAGTCTTCTCTGGTCCCCCTCAGGTGGCCACCTACCACCGTGCCATTAAAGTGACAGTGGATGGGCCCAGGGAACCCAGACGTGAGTACTTACAGGGTACATGAGAATATTTGTCTTGTCTTATCAGAAGTCAAATGTACTGCTCTCATGAGCTGTGTGTAGAGGGATTCACAGAGAGACAGAGAAAGAGAGCGAGAGAGAGAGAGGCTATTCTTGGCGTAGGGGGTGAGAGAAGGGGGTGCCACCATTGCAGACTAGAAGAGATACATAAGTCATATGCAGATGATACAAGAAAATGTAGCCGTGTGTGTCCATGAGTATGTGTGTGTACTGTCAGTGTATGTGGGCGGATCAACAACAGTTGACCAGCAATTGTAATCAATGGGAGACAATGCAGTGTGTTCGGTGGTGCAGCGGTGTGTGTGTGGTATTAGGGGGTGGCGAGGGGCACTGTCAGAGGAAACTGTAAAGCGTATTAAGGCATAACCCGAGACCGCTAAGAGGAGCTGTGTCTCCAAGCCGCAAATACAAAACACTTGTGGCCTCACCCTGCTGCCTTTGGTCAGAGGGTCGTACCTGGTTGACCACATAAGTGGCTCGTTGACTTAACACTCTAAAGAGATGGTGAGCTGCCTGCTGTGAGCTGTGCCAGTGAGGTCCAATAGGCTAAAGCTGTTAGCTCCATCATTTGGGCAGTGATGCATATCAATGTGGTTTAATGTATGATCATGTGAAAGACTGTGGAGGATTGTGTTACAAGGATGAGTCAACCGCTACAGACTGCTGGTGTGTGTCTGCCCATGTCTGGCAAGGAGCAGTCAGACCAGAGCATTGGGATTAATAGGGATTAATGATCACTCCTGTTGAGATATCATGTCCACTATGGTTATACTGTGCAGGTTTATAGTGGCTGCTGTGGATGGGTTGACTGCTATGCTCTGTTCTCATGTCTGTTAAGGGTTTTATTTGGGATAGGGTGGATTTAGCCCAGTCAAAACAGACCAACTGGCCAATGCAGGTAGGCAGGGGGTTCAGGGTGCCACATGGAGGGGGTATGGGGTTCCTAGCGAAGGACGAGGGGGCAAAGGGCGAGGAGGCGAAGGACGAGGTGGAGAAGTGCGAGGAGGCGAAGTGCGAGGGGGCGAAGGGCGAGGAGGCGAAGGGTGGTGCATCGCCCCCCTGCCAGGCTGGAGGCTATTTGAGGAGTTGTTGGAAATGGAGGAGAACTGTGTGGAAAATGGGAGGAATAGATCATAATATCCACTGTGTGTGTGTGTGCTTGTGCGTATGTGTGAAATGTGATAGAGTTGCTGGCTATGTCTATGTGTGTAGTAAAGGACAGGTTGTATGTGTCTGCATGCACTGCTGAAGAAAAAGAGGCACTCAAGCTGTGTGTCTGTGTGTGTTCCTGAATGCATGCACAAGTCAGTGTGTTGGCTTCCTGTAGTTGGAAATAACCCTGCCCATACCGTAAAGCTGTCTCCTCTCTGTCTCTGTCTACATGTCATGTCTGCACTGAAGGCGTCAGTGTGGCCTCGCTTATTTAATATACACTCCGGTGGCCAGGCCCCATCCTGCTATAAGGTGACATTGTTTAATTTAGGGAAGGGGAATTTTGCTTTAAAAGAGTGGACTCTTAAATCGAGAACAGCACCACCACATTTGTATTTGATAATGAGAATCCTTATATTTTTTCCTCCTAAAGATTTTAGTATATAAAAAAAAAACGTTTAAAAAAACAACACAGATTGCTAGCCGACGATATCCTCAGCTAAAGTATGCACTACATGAGTTTAAGTGTACCATATGACTATCCCTCTATCCCTTTGTGAGATGAGCGCCCCCACCTTGGTTGGCCTGCAAACGTTCACCTGTCAGCTGGCTGGCTGGCAGAGCGGAGTGGGCTGGGCTGCTCAGGGCTTTACTGTAGCGCCTGCATTTGCATGGCTGCCAGGAGAGAAGCTGGCAAAGGAGGAGGGAAGTGCTTTTTTAATGTTTAACCTGACGGACAGGACTGAAGCTCCCCTGCGGCAATGATCTGCCAAACACACAGCCCTCATCTCACTCACTGATCAAAAACACATTCACACGTATGCACTTCGTCCCAAACACTGCCCTTGTTGTACAATAGGCCTTCAAGCAAAATCGTACAACGTGAACCAGTCTCTTTGATCAGAGCTCACCACCCTGTGCTTTCTGAGAAGCAGCTTTGTGTACGTCATTGCTCTGCATCAGAGAGAGAGAGAAGACTGCATCAGAGAGAGAGTGAAGACTGCATCAGCGAGAGAGTGAAGACTGCATCAGAGAGAGAAGACAGCATCAAAGAGAGAGAAGACTGCATCAAAGAGAGAGAAGACTGCATCAAAGAGAGAGAAGACTGCATCAAAGAGAGAATGAAGACTGCATCAAAGAGAGAATGAAGACTGCATCAAAGAGAGAGTGAAGACTACATCAGAGATAGAGAGAGAAGACTACATCAGAGAGTGAAGACTGCATCAGAGATAGAGAGAAGACTACATCAGAGAGAGAAGACTGCATCAGAGATAGAGAGAAGTCTACATCAGAGAGAGAAGACTGCATCAGAGATAGAGAGAAGACTACATCAGAGAGAGAAGACTGCATCAGAGAGAGAGAGAGAGAAGACTGCATCAGAGAGAGAGAGAGAGAGAGAAGACTGCATCAGAGAGAGAGAGAGAAGACTGCATCAAAGAGAGAGAGAAGACTGCATCAGAGAGAGAGAAGACTGCATCAGAGAGAGCGAGAGACTTGTGATAGAAAGAGAGCAAAATGAGATGACTGAAGTGTTGAGACCCTCCCTGTCACTGTCCCCCCACCCAACTCTCCCTCCCCCATCTCTCCCCTTTCCTCCCTGGGGAGTTCAGCTGAATTCATCCCCTAACTGTATTTAGCGTCCATTGTCTCTGTCTCTGTGATGACATCACCCGTCACATATCCTCAGAGGGGGAGGGGCTGTTAGTATTTATCTCACCCAGAGTGAATCCGTTCCTGAGAAAGATGAACTCACCAGATACAAGGGACACAGGGCTGGGCTGAGAACATACACGCCTGTGAAAAAACAGAGAAAAATGCCTGTTTGTTTGTAGCTCAACCCTAGGTGAGTGACAACATAGGCAGCCATGGTGGTCTACACTGTGTGTACTGTTGATAAACATGCACACAGACAGAGACATGCTGTGTATGCACATGCATCCATTCAGTCATCAGTGTTGGGGAAGCTACTCTGAAAATATAGTAGTTGACCAAACTACAAATGACTTCACACTGGAAGAACTTCAGCTACACTAAAGCTACCTTTAAGAAAAATATAGTTTAATGAACTAGTTACTGAGAAAAAGTAGTTCACTACATACAAACTGCTGTGTGATAAATTATCCTATCTAAATCTGAAATGTCATAGCAACAAACTGCAAGAACAGATCTCTCTGGAGTCAGATGTTAATGAACAGAATATGTCATTTGGCCTATTAAACACAAAGACTATGTTTCATGTGAGAATTATAGAGGGCTGATGCTGAAAAAGAAAGGAAATTCTTAACTACTTCACCCATCTTTTCTTTTTGCAAAAAAAGTAATGTGTAGTTCAAGTTGTTAGCTACACCGCTATATGGCAAAACAGTTCTTTAACTACTGACAACTACCAAGATTAAAATTCAGTTCAACTATCACAAAGCTACTGCAAAATGTAGTGAAACTACTCCCCCACACTGTCAGTCATAGCAGGCCCTACTACTGCATATCCTGTCTTTGTGATACTATCACACTCTTTCCCACACACAGTATTGTAGTACTTCTATACTCTTAAAAAAGCGGTTCCAAAAGGGTTCTTCGGCTGTCCCCATAAGAGAACCCTTTTAAGAACCCTTCTTGGTTGAGGTAGAACCCTTTTGAGTTCCATGTAAAACCCTTTCTACGGAGGGTTCTACATGGAATCCAAAAGGGTTCTACCTGGAACGAAAAAAGGTTCTACCTAGAACCAAAAAGTGTTCTCCTATGGGCACAGCCGAATAACTCTTTTGGAACCCTTTTTTCTAAGAGTGTACAGAATCCACTTGAGCATTGTTGTGTTTTGTTGCCTATATTTATTGTGTTGGGGTTCAGAAGGTTGAGGGAGGGGGTGGGGAGAGGGGGTTTGATTTGGATGTGGCACGCAGACTGTACAAAGTATGCAAATAGACAAACAATGACATTGGCTGTGTTATTTTTCTTCATGGCACAGTCTCTCCTCATAGTAAACAAAGAGAGGTGTGTGTTAATGTGTGTATGTGCACACAGCTGTTTGTGTGTGTGTGTGTGTGTGTGTGTGTGTGTGTGTGTGTGTGTGTGTGTGTGTGTGTGTGTGTGTGTGTGTGTGCGCACCTGCCAGGTGTGTCCATCTCTTAAGTCAGCAGCTCGGCCACGCCTATGCTCCACAAATCACATGAAAGGCTCGCCCTCGATGCCAATTGCTCTCTCGAAGGCCACTTTGATGTTGAAATGGAGACGGGTGTTTTTGGAAAAGCCTACAGCGTATCAGTGCCAAAAGAGAAAAAAGTGTCACGTCCGCCTGACGTGGGGTGCTTTCCTGCCTAACCACCTAGCCAGCCCAGCCATCCATCCTCACTTCAACTCCCAGATGCACAACCTGCAGACATGGAGACATAGCAGCAGAGCTGATGTCAAAGAGGAAGACTTCAGAGAAAAACACCTAATTAAAGATGTGATGTGGAATTGGACATGGGCCGTTAAAATATATAAAGGACGCATATTTATGAGGCAAATCGTGAGATCTTATGGTTTCCCAAAAATGGCACTATGTTGTTTGGATGACCTGAGGCGACGGCGAGGGTTCTCTCTGGGCTCAGTCTCTCCGTCACACTTGGCTTCTGCAATAAGAAACTGAGCAAATATTGTCTGACTGATAAATCCCCTGGAATGCGGTCTGTAAGTTGAATACGTTTGATTGGTTTCAGAGGAAACTTGTGTTCTGGGATAAACATTCACATTAGTCTGACTAGGTACAGGAGTGTAGCAAGAGGGAGCTGTACTACCATGTATACAGTGACTCTGCTATATTACTTCAGTCTGCTAGGGTCCTCAGCCATCCAGGTAGAGGCATGAGGTGAGGCCTGTAGAGCCATGGCATGATTAGGACCTTCATTAGTGGAGAGGTAGGGCTGAGAGGGCAGATGTGATTATTACTCTTTGACCCTGGTTGCTGTGACCCATAGCCTCATCAGCACCCTGTACAACGCCCTAAAGGGAAACACTAGGCCTCAGCTCCCCCCAAACCCCTCACCTACCCCAAACCTCTCAACCTACCCCAAACCCCTCAGCTACCCCCAAACCCCTCAGCTACCCAAACCCCTCAGATATTCCCAAAACCCCTCAACTACCCCAAACCCCTCAACTACCCCAAACCCCTCAGCTACACAAACTCCTAACTACCCCAAACCCCTAAACCCCTAACTACCACAAACCCCTGAGCTATCCCCAAAACCCCTAACTACGCCAAACCCCTAACTACCCTAAACCCCTCAGCTACACAAACTCCTAACTACCCCAAACCCCTCAGCTATCCCCAAAACCCTTCAACTACCCCAAACCCCTAACTACCCAACCCCCTCAGCTACCCCAAACCCCTCAACAACCCCAAACCCCTAACTACCCCAAATCCCTCAGCTACACAAACACCTAACTACCCCAAACCCCTCAGCTATCCCCAAAACCCCTCAACTACCCCAAACCCCTAACTACCCCAAATCCCTAACTACCCCAAACCCCTAACTACCCCAAACCCCTCAGCTACACAAACTCTTAACTACCCCAAACCCCTAAACCCCTAACTACCCCAAACCCCTCAGCTACCCCAAACCCCTCAACTACCCCAACCCCCTAATTACCTCAAACCCCTAACTACCTCAAACCCCTCAACTACCCCAAACCCCTCAACTACCCCAAACCCCTCAGCTATCCCAAACCCCTAACTACCCAAAATCCCTCAGCTACACAAACCCCTAACTACCCCAAACCCCTAAACCCCTAACTACCCCAAACCCCTCAGCTATCCCCAAAACCCCTCAACTACCCCAAACCCCTAACTACCCCAAAACCCTCAACTACCCCCAAACCCCTCAACTACCCCAAACCCCTCAGCTTTCCCCAAACCCCTAACTACCCCAAACCCCTCAACTACCCCAAACCCCTCAACTACCCCAAACCCCTCAGCTACCCCCAAAACCCTCAACTACTTCCAAACCCCTCAACTACCCAAACCCCTCAGTTATCCCCAAAACTCCTAACTACCCCAAACCCCTCAACTACCCCAAATCCCTCAGCTACACAAACTCCTAACTACCCCAAACCCCTAAACCCCTAACTACCCCAAACCCCTCAGCTATCCCCAAAATCCCTCAACTACCCCAAACCCCTAACTACCCCAAACCCCTCAGCTATCCCCAAAATCCCTCAACTACCCCAAACCCCTAACTACCCCAAACCCCTAACTACCCCAAACCCCTAACTACCCCCAAACCCTCAGCTACACAAACTCCTAACTACCCCAAACCCCTAAACCCCTAACTACCCCAAACACCTCAGCTATCCAAACCCCTCAGCTACCCAAACCCCTCAGCTACCCAAACCCCTCAACTACCCCAAACCCCTCAGCTACACAAACTCCTAACTACCCCAAACCCCTCAACTACCCCCAAAACCCTAACTACCCCAAACCCCTCAGCTATCCCCAAACCCCTCAACTACCTCCAAACCCCTCAGCTACCACAAACCCCTCAACTACCCCAAACCCCTCAGCTACCCCCAAACCCCTAACTACCCCAAACCCCTCAACTACCCCAAACCCCTCAACTACCCCAAACCCCTAACTACCCCAAACCCCTAAACCCCTAACTACCCCAAACCCCTCAGCTATCCCCAAAACCCTAACTACCCCAAACCCCTCAGCTTTCCCCAAACCCCTAACTACCCCAAACCCCTCAACTACCACAAACCCCTCAACTACCCCAACCCCCTAACTACCCCAAACCCTCAGCTACACAAATTCCTAACTACCCCAAACCCCTCAGCTACCTCCAAACCCCTCAGCTACCCCAAACCCCTCAACTACCCCAAACCCCTCAACTACCCCAAACCCCTCAACTACCCCCAAACCCCTCAACTACCCCAAACCCCTCAGCTTTCCCCAAACCCCTCAACTACCCCAAACCCCTCAACTACCCCAAACCCCTCAACTACCCCAAACCCCTCAGCTACCCCCAAAACCCTCAACTACTTCCAAACCCCTCAACTACTTCCAAACCCCTCAACTACCCAAACCCCTCAGTTATCCCCAAAACTCCTAACTACCCCAAACCCCTCAACTACCCCAAATCCCTCAGCTACACAAACTCCTAACTACCCCAAACCCCTAAACCCCTAACTACCCCAAACCCCTCAGCTATCCCCAAAATCCCTCAACTACCCCAAACCCCTAACTACCCCAAACCCCTAACTACCCCAAACCCCTAACTACCCCCAAACCCTCAGCTACACAAACTCCTAACTACCCCAAACCCCTAAACCCCTAACTACCCCAAACACCTCAGCTATCCAAACCCCTCAGCTACCCAAACCCCTCAGCTACCCAAACCCCTCAACTACCCCAAACCCCTCAGCTACACAAACTCCTAACTACCCCAAACCCCTCAACTACCCCCAAAACCCTAACTACCCCAAACCCCTCAGCTTTCCCCAAACCCCTAACTACCCCAAACCCCTAAACCCCGAACTACCCCAAACCCCTCAGCTATCCCCAAAACCCTAACTACCCCAAACTCCTCAGCTTTCCCCAAACCCCTAACTACCCCAAACCCCTCAACTACCACAAACCCCTCAACTACCCCAAACCCCTCAACTACCCCAAACCCCTCAACTACCCCAAACCCCTCAACTACCCCAAACTCCTCAACTACCACAAACCCCTCAACTACCACAACCCCCTCAACTACCACAACCCCCTCAACTACCCCAAACCCCTCAACTACCCCAAACCCCTAACTACCCCAAACCCCTCAGCTACACAAACTCCTAACTACCCCAAAACCCTAAACCCCTAACTACCCCAAACCCCTCAGCTATCCCCAAAATCCCTCAACTACCCCAAACCCCTAACTACCCCAAACCCCTAACTACCCCAAAACCCTCAGCTACACAAACTCCTAACTACCCCAAACCCCTAAACCCCTAACTACCCCAAACCCCTCAGCTACCCAAACCCCTCAACTACCCCAAACCCCTAACTACCCCAAACCCCTCAGCTACACAAACTCCTAACTACCCCAAACCCCTAACTACCCAAAACCCCTCAACTACCCCAAACCCCTAACTACCCCAAACCCCTCAGCTACACAAACTCCTAACTACCCCAAACCCCTAAACCCCTAACTACCCCAAACCCCTCAGCTACCCAAACCCCTCAACTACCCCAAACAACTCAGCTACACAAACCCCTCAGCTACCTCCAAACCCCTCAACTACCCCAAACCCCTCAACTACCCCAAACCCCTCAACTACCCACAAAACCCTAACTACCCCAAACCCCTCAGCTTTCCCCTAACTACCCCAAACCCCTCAGCTTTCCCCTAACTACCCCAAACCCCTCAACTACCCCAAACCCCTCAACTACCCCAAACCCCTCAACTACCCCAAACCCCTCAACTACCCCAAACCCCTCAGCTACCCCCAAAACCCTAACTACCCCAAACCCCTCAACTACTTCCAAACCCCTCAGCTACCCAAACCCCTCAGCTATCCCCAAACCCCTCAACTATCCCAAACCCCTCAACTACCACAAACCCCTCAACTACCCAAACCCCTCAGCTATCCCCAAACCCACCAATTACCCCAAAACTCCTAACTACCCCAAACCCCTCAACTACCCCAACACCCTCAACTACCCCAAACCCCTCAACTACCCCAAACCCCTCAACTATCCCCAAACCCCTCAGCTTCCCACAAACCCCTCAGCTTCCCACAAACACCTCAACTTCCCCAAACCCCTCAACTACCCCAAACCCCTCAACTACCCCAAACCCCTCAACTACCCCAAACCCCTCAACTACCCCAAACCCCTCAGCTACCCCAAACCCCTCAGCTACCCCCAAAACCCTAACTACCCCAAACCCCTCAACTACTTCCAAACCCCTCAGCTACCCAAACCCCTCAGCTATCCCCAAACCCCTCAGCTATCCCCAAACCCCTCAACTACCCCAAACCCCTCAACTACCCCAAACCACTCAACTATCCCAAACCCCTCAACTACCACAAACCCCTCAACTACCCAAACCCCTCAGCTATCCCCAAACCCACCAATTACCCCAAAACTCCTAACTACCCCAAACCCCTCAACTACCCCAAACCCCTCAACTACCCCAAACCCCTCAACTACCCCAAACCCCTCAACTACCCCAAACCCCTCAACTATCCCCAAACCCCTCAGCTTCCCACAAACCCCTCAACTTCCCACAAACACCTCAACTACCCCAAACCCCTCAACTACCCCAAACCCCTCAGCTATCCCCAAACCCCTCAACTACCTCCAAACCCCTCAGCTACCACAAACCCCTCAACTACCCCAAACCCCTCAACTACCTCCAAACCCCTCAGCTACCACAAACCCCTCAACTACCCCAAACCCCTCAACTACCCCAAACCCCTCAACTACCACAAACCCCTCAGCTACCCACAAACCCCTTAGCTACCACAAACCCCTCAACTACTCCAAACCTCTCAGCTACCCAAAAACCCCTCAACTACTCCAAACCTCTCAGCTACCCACAAACCCCTCAACTACCCCAAACCCTTCAGCTACCCCCAAACCTCTCAGCTACCCCAAACCCCTCTATACACACAAACACACACCGAGAGAGAAAAACAGACAGACAGAAATAGGCACACACACTACACTCTTAGAAAAAGCGTTTCAAAAGAGTTATTCGGCTGTCCCATAGGATAACTATTTTTGGTTCCAGGTAGAACCCTTTTTGGTTCCAGGGAGAACCCCTTTGGGCTCCATGTGAACACTCTGTAGAAAGTGGAACCAAACTTGGGACCAAAAAGGGTTCTTCAAAGTGATCTCCTTTGGGGACAGCTGAAGAACCCTACAAGGTTCTAGATAGCACTTATTTTTCTAAGAGTGTACTGTAGATAATCCCACTTAAGCCCAAGCACTGCAAATGAGCCTAAATACCTCAGCCAAGGACAGACAGAGAGGGAGAGAGAAAGAGCTAAACCATTCAGTTAGCCCATCACTGGTGTTTTTTCTTCTCATCATGCCCTCTGTGTCTCTGTTTGCTGTTCTGAAAGTCCTTGTGACATGAATGCAGAAGTTTCTATTAAGGAGGAAAAAAGGACGAGCATAGCATTGTCTACTGCTTTGTTATGCCCCCTTTCTACTCCTCAGGTTAGTCATATAGGCTCAAGTCTGCTCCTGTCTAGTTGGACAAACACACACACAATCACCCCCCTCGCTATGCACACACACACATGCAGGGGGTGGAAGGGGGTGGGGCATAGAATGCGCTCAACAACATTTGAACTTTGTTTTCGCTGATGTCATATGCAGCAAGTGGACACACAAAGAATTACAGAATTATATAAAGAGACATCAGCAAGTGCTTTTAATTCTCCATGATGATGGAAGTGAGGCTGCCAAGGGACTTTTTTCTCAGAAACACAGAAAAGCCAATTTCATACCCAAACTCGGACCCCTTCCCCCCCCAAACTCACTGCCCAAACGTCTTTCCTGTTTACCTACCAGTGGAGAGAAGTATAAGCCCACTCTTCTTCCTTATT
This sequence comes from Salvelinus fontinalis, assembly GCF_029448725.1. Taxonomy (NCBI): domain Eukaryota; kingdom Metazoa; phylum Chordata; class Actinopteri; order Salmoniformes; family Salmonidae; genus Salvelinus; species Salvelinus fontinalis. The sequence continues at coordinate 22,795,635 of NC_074679.1, read as the reverse complement.
TACTCTCACCCATACAAGAGGGAGCCATTACCACCTTTTAGACCTCATTTAATAAAGGTTCAGATCTCCATTTAGAAAAATAAATGGCCCATGAGTTGGAATATTTACTCCCTTACTGCATTATGACAATAAGCCGTTTTTCTATGGCGAGGGGCGTTTGGGAGGGGGTGGATAGTGGGAAGAAGTATCTGTGGCTTACTGGAAAACTATGGGGCTGACATGTTTATTTTTCTGGGACTTCATATTAAGGAACAGGCAGCAAATAATAGGTGTTTGGAGATGTAATGTTGGTTCCAGAGCTGGAGGAGTGAGTAATCCCATGGGAAAACATGGAGGAGAGAAGCATCAACCTGTGGTTCAAACATCAATTTATACTAACCTCTGAATTTGAATGTCTGGTCTGCACTATGAGAATGTGACCAGGGCTTCTTCCTGTGGCACTCTGCTGACCTTGATCATATTCAAGATTAAAGTGTACAACATCATTTGTATTTGTATTTATTAGGGATCCCCATGCTGCCAAGGCAGCAGCTACTCTTCCTGGGGTCCAAACACATTAAGAAACTTACATATTGCAACAATAAAAATATACATTCTTGTACACATTCAGCGCTACCAGTACCTTTGTTTAAAGGCTGTTTATGGACAGACCTTGGAACCCCATCACTGGAAACTGACAAAAATGTACACAGCAACCTCCTCATACACACACATACCCACAAGAACACACACACTTTTACTTTTCCAGTTCTAATTTTGCCAGTCTGGCTAAACCTGTCTAAATGAGTCTGAATCAGGAATGCAGATATCTTCCACTCTCCCCACTAATCACTCACTCACACTCACACACACACACACACACACACACACACACACACACACACACACACACACACACACACACACACACACACACACACACACACACACACACACACACACACACACACACACACACACACACACACACACACGCAAATACAGAGGAAAATTCACACCTGCCCTTTGACACAGCTGGAGTCTTTCTTCCTGTCAGTTGTTACTCTGAGCGGTGTGCGTGCAACCCGTGTGTGTGTGTTTGTGTGTGTGTGTGTGTGTGCCAAAATGGCCTTTGCATGCTCGTAGCTATACGTGCGTAGGTGTTTGTGTTTGTGTTTAAGTTAATGCGCACCGAGGTGTGAAACCTTTGACACGTCTGCTAGCGTTGCGTTGATTCGTGACAACGATGGCTGCTTTCCTTTCCCACAGATCTGCGAGGACACCTCCACTCCCTCCCTCTCTCCTACCCACCTCTAATCCAACACCTCACTGCTTAGCATGCCCTGGCTACCCCTGTACACACAGCCTTGCAACCCCTACAACCTCTCACCAGAGCTAAAACAACACTCTCAGAGCAGCTTGTTTCTTTAATATGATCTGTCACCGGGGTGAAAAAGGGCCCTCTCTGTTCAGCAGGCTGAGTCTGCAGCATGGGAAGGGTTGTGCTCAGGCAACCATCCAAAGAGGTGCTGAAAAACAACCTCCTTCACCCTCTCCTCACCCCTCCTCACCCACCTTTACTGCCTCCCTCCTACTAACACACATCACCCCTCCCCTCCACCAGAGGAAATACATACATAGTATGGTGGAACAACAGAGAGATGATTGCTCAGTGCTACGGGCCTCTCTGTATTGTTAGTGGATGTGGGTGGGCCTGCACCCCTCCACTCATACTGCCTGCCCTGACATGCCCCAGGCATAGCCCCTATTCCTCTTTGATCACACGCGCACACACACACACACACACACACACACACACACACACACACACACACACACACACACACACACACACACACACACACACACACACACACACACACACACACACACACACACACACACACACACACACACACACATCTAACTACACTCCCGCTGCTCGGCTTTATCCCTTCATCAAGACAGGAAGGCTGGATCTGTGCTCACACACACAGTCTCACCTTTTCTCCCCTGCTGTGAGTGTGTTTTCAGCCCTGCTGTAGACAGGGGGATTTTAGGCTGAGTATGGTCCCCAGGGGAAGCCTAGCTTACATCTGCCTCTGAGACAGACATGCATGCATACAGACAGGCACCAGTAACAGGCTGGGGAGAGAGCCAGGCTTAGCTAAACCTCCCCTGATAGATTGGTGTAGGCTGTGGAAATCCCACCGGTACGCAGACCTCAGTGTCCAACATGGGTAGAGTGGCAGTCTACTAGTCACAGCCACGTAAGTATTATGGAATCCCATGGTGGAATTTACTATAGGTAGTCTGTCTCATGGTGATAGTTTACAGTGAAATACTGCATCCATTCAGTTCATGACATGGACATCAATATATAACAAGATACATTGAAAGAGTTCATTGTTTGTGTGGTGTTTCTGTGTGTTTTTGAGACTAATTTAGAGCCAGACTATAAACAGACTAAACACAAGCCCTATTCAATAATAAAACCCACATCCTTCTGGGTCAGCCTCAAACTGATCTATGATTGGACAGCCTCTAAAGCCCAACTCTGTCATTGGTTGCGTTGCTGTGGCAGTGTAATCGCTAACGCCTCAGGCATCTTGATGGTACCAGTGATAGTGAAAGGGGAAGTCAGAGAGGGTAGGAGACAGGGGGAGGCAAAATAGTCAAGATAGGAGGAAGAGGAAGACAGGTGTGCAACGCTTTGCTCAACAGATGTTGAAACGTATTCGAGCTCCAATACAAAGCGGAAGTTTGCTAGCAACCCAACCAACGCCACTACAACAAACTCTCAACTGCCGTTCTCAAGCAGGTTGACGTTTCTGACTGACGAAGAAACAGTTAGAGAGTTTATAGTTCAGGATAGAAAGTATTTCGGCCTATTGCCTTGAAATATTCCTCCCTAATACACACACTCACACACAACAGCAGCATGTTAGTCGAATGTGTTGTTTTTGTCAAACTGTGAATCAGACAGGGAGAGGCTGGCATCAACATGTCATAATAATAGAGCTAAACTTACCCAGAACCCTGCACTACAGCTATTGGTACAGGACTGACATATAATGCCTCTCACTTACTATGTACACCTATTATGTATACAGGCAGAGTGCACAGTCCTTATAGACACGTTATAGTTTTCAGTCTGATACAGGCACTCAACCAATTCTAGTCTGTTATCAAGGGCCTACCAAGTCCATTTATACGATGAATACAAATATTTACACTTCAAATATATTCAGCATAGATCTGGGTCTGGGCCAAGGCACGTATTGCCCTTTGCAGTCCAGATAGAGTTTCACTTTGCCCCTGAAAGCGCCCAGCCCTTTACTAAAAAGAGCTTGTGTTTAATGTGTCTCTCATTGGAAGGGAACATATGTTTCTTTCTTTCAATGTTAGAAAAAAGCAGCAGCACAGCGGTGAGGGAGGAAAGGGGCCATATCGGGTGATCATTCAGCTGGACCTGTCAGCGTTTAGGAGCTGTCATTAGCACCCTCTGAGCAAACACTGTCTCTGTGTTCCACTGATATGGGCTTTAGGGGGTTAGGGTGGGACTCGCTGAGATTGGCATGTCTGGTCTGAAGGGGTTCGTCAGCTCTTGGTAAGAGTTGCCCGTTGGCACAGGTCTACGTTCTATAAGTACTAACCTTAATCATTCTGCTCCTTGTGGCTCAATGTCATTTGTAGGTGATCAGGGTTGATCATTTTGCTCTTCAGTGTTTCAATTCAAAGGGACCAGTCACAGGGTCAGTTTCCCACACTGATGTATCTTATCTGTTATACTTGAACCTATCTACGTGTTCTAAAGAGCACTAAAAACATGGGGGGCATCAAGGCCCTAAGTCTTCAGTTAATCTGCTGATAAAATGGTATTGTATTGGCCAAAGAAAACAGAAACGGTGGGTGGGAAAGGCACAGCCATTATTCCTAAAGAGATTTTCCATGGAATGGATTTTCAGTACATCGTTAATAATACCAGACATTTTATATCAACCTTTTTCTTTGGTCCTCACAGTCCTTATAATGCTGTAAGATGATGCAACAGCCATCTAGAGAGGAAGCTAGTAAGTCTACAGCTTCTGGCATCCATTTTACTTCTTCCATGTATTGAGCCCTGGTGTTTTTCCATGTATTGAGCACTGGTGTTTTTCCATGTATTGAGCACTGGTGTTTGAACCTCATCATCCCTGCCTCCCCGTTGGCCTCCATCTCCCAGCTCTATCTTGTGGTTATGATATCATAGAGAAACAACTGGGCATTCTTTCCTAAGTGCACCCTGACACATAAAATATTCATCCACCACAGAATCCCCTCCGAAATGGGTCCGTGGTGCGCAGAGAACCCTGGTCGAGACCCTACAGAGTGGGAGTCAACCTCTGGCGTTCTACCAGACACATGGATGAGCGGCGTCAGGCCTAAAAAGATGTTTAAACACTGCATTGAACAGCATCAGGCAAAGGGCTCTGTCTCTTAACCTAGAGTCAATGTACGTGCCCCTGTGGGAATCTAATTAGCATAATACAAAAATCCCCATAAAATTCTTTCTGTTTAAGCTCGAGATATGTTTTTTTATTTGCATTGGATGTGTCTCAATCCACTGCATCCACCTATGTAACACTGACACTAACCGAAAATCGGTCTTCCCACAGAATTGTCTGTAGCGTCCGAATGGCCTACCAACTATATGACACTCTCACGACCATGTCGGTTGTATTTCTCTACAAGACCCGCCACCATTGCACCAATCCATTTCCTCTCTATGAGGCTTAAAGGGGTGATGTCTAAGAGAAGACAAGAGGAGGAAGGTTGTGTATACTGTATATACTGTATGTTAGCTTCCACATGGAAAACTGCTGAAGTCGTCTATTATATATAAAAAAGGGAGGGACAGAGAAGGAAGGGAAGAAAGACGGGGGAGGGAGAGAGAGAGAAGGGGTGAAGAGGGGGGAGACAGGAGAGCTATAGTCAACCATGTGAGTTGACTTGTAGTGTTAACAGTAACTGTGGGGTTTGGGATAATGAGCACCAGGCCTGATTCTAATGAAGCCTCTGTCTGCTCTGCTCCTATGGTTCTCTCTCATGGTAACATTGACTGGCCAACCCCTACTGGAAGTACAGAACAGTGTGTCGTCACCACACTCCCTGCCAGCTGGACCTGAGCCACTGCTGTTTGTTTGTGTGTGTGTGTGTGTGTGTGTGTGTGTGTGTGTGTGTGTGTGTGTGTGTGTGTGTGTGTGTGTGTGTGTGTGTGTGTGTGTGTGTGTGTGTGTGTGTGTGTGTGTGTGTGTGTGTGTGTGTGTGTGTGTGTGTGTGTGTGTGTGTGTGTACACACGTAGGTGATCAAGCGGTATGATCTCTTTCATCACCAAAGCACCAGCCAGCTCATCCCAGACCAACACGGGCCACAGAAAAAAGTTAACAATGATACATTTTTTCTATGGTTATTTTTCCCCTGGTTGTTGTCTTCTTCCACAGAGCTGTGGGATGTATCATTTCCCTGGTTGTTGTCTTCTTCCACAGAGCTGTGGGATGTATCATTTCCCTGGTTGTTGTCTTCTTCCACAGAGCTGTGGGATGTATCATTTCCCTGGTTGTTTTCTTCTTCCACAGAGCTGTGGGATGTATCATTTCCCTGGTTGTTGTCTTCTTCCACAGAGCTGTGGGATGTATCATTTCCCTGGTTGTTTTCTTCTTCCACAGAGCTGTGGGATGTATCATTTCCCTGGTTGTTGTCTTCTTCCACAGAGCTGTGGGATGTATCATTTCCCTGGTTGTTTTCTTCTTCCACAGAGCTGTGGGATGTATCATTTCCCTGGTTGTTGTCTTCTTCCACAGAGCTGTGGGATGTATCATTTCCCTAGTTGTTGTCTTCTTCCACAGAGCTGTGGGATGTATCATTTCCCTGACCTCAGCTGTTTGAGGTGGTGTTCATCTCTTAATAACTGCACTAGGAGACATACATGGGTCTAAATTTGGAGGGCCGTTTCTCCTGGCCTCCCCTGTTCTGGGGTGGAGCAGACATAGCCACAGTGTCTGTGTGGGAGATGGAGCAAGTGTGTGTGTGTGTGTGTGTGTGTGTGTGTGTGTGTGTGTGTGTGTGTGTGTGTGTGTGTGTGTGTGTGTGTGTGTGTGTGTGTGTGTGTGTGTGTGTGTGTGTGTGTGTGTGTGTGTGTGTGTGTGTGCGCAGATGTGTGTGCAGATGTGTGTGTGTGTAGATGTGGGTGTGTGTGTGTGTGTGCAGATGTGTGTGCAGGTGTGTCTGAGGTAGACTGTGTCCCTGTGTCATAGTGAGATGGTGGGTTTATAGGTGGGGTCACTCACTATTACTGCATCCTTCTGCATTTTTTACGTCTGACTCCCAACACAGACAGCTGGACATGTCAAGCAGTCAAACAGCCCACATTCAGACATTACTCATCTACGCACGCACGCATGCGCACACACGCACACACACACACACACACACACACACACACACACACACACACACACACACACACACACACACACACACACACACACACACACATACATACATACATACATACATACATACATACATACATACATACATACATACATACACAAACTCTCACACTCCTATACTCATGCACTCACACTCCTATACTACTTGGGAGTCAAGCTCAATCCACATAATTGTTATGTGTATGTCTGTGTGTGGAGGGGTGTGTGTGGGGGGGTATGGGGGGGAGATAGAGAATACTACATTTTATGTAAAGAGAGGGAGTGATCTCTACCAAATGGACAGAGCGGTAAACGGCAGGATATATTACCCATGGGTCAAGTCGCAGGAGGGAAGATATATTGCCCATGGGTCAGTCTGGAGAGAGGACGGGCAAAATCCATATCAGTCCGTCTGCTGGCCCCCTTTATATAGTGATAAAATATTCAAATCTAGCCATTACTTCACATTAGAGATGCCAGGGAGAAAACCACAGAATGTATACATGTTCTTTCAGACATGTGTTTGTTGCATTGATAGTTACATTAAAAGCCCTTCCTCCATTAGAGGAGTCCCTCATCCGGACTCACGTATGGCATTTAGGTGTGTGTGTGTGTGTGTGTGTGTGTGTGTGTGTGTGTGTGTGTGTGTGTGTGTGTGTGTGTGTGTGTGTGTGTGTGTGTGTGTGTGTGTGTGTGTGTGTGTGTGTGTGTGTGTGTGTGTGTGTGTGTGTGTGTGTGTGTGTGTGTGTGTGTGTGCGCGCGACATCACATGTTAAATACAATTGAGAAAGATTGCATTGAATTAGCCTTGTAAGTATGCCTTTTAAGGAAAGCTTTTCAGTGGAAGAGATATTAAAGTGATAAGGGTTTGCTTGTAGAATTTGGTCTTTCCACGTCTTCTTCAGATTGGATGTATGCGAGGTGCCAAATATGCTTTAATTCTTACATTCCAATCTTTCTCATCAAACACACACACGTACATGCACATATGTGCAACACGTCCACACAGTGTGTTCCAGTATGAGTGCTATAGTCTAGGAGGGATGTCTGGGTGTTTCCCTCACTGAGTGACTGCTTAGTCAGACCTGAGTCGCTGTGAGACGTACAGTATAGTCACTATTTGGACAAGTAGACCCAGTCTGTGGTGTACTTGAGGTTGTACTGGGGTTATACTGAGGTTTTACTGGGTTTATACTGTGGTTGCACTGGGGTTATACTGGGGTTGTACTGAGGTTATACTGGGTTTATACTGAATTTGTACTGGGGTTATACCGGCGTTATACTGGGGTTGTACTGGGGTTATACTGAGGTTGTACTGGGTTTATACTGGGTTTATACTGTGGTTGTACTGGGGTTATACTGGGGTTGTACTGAGGTTATACTGGGGTTATACTAGGGTTATACTGGGGTTGTGCTGGGGCTGTGCTGGGGTTGGTCTGGGGTTGTATTGGGTTATACTGGGGTTGTACTGGGGTTGTACTGTTGACTTAACAAGTTAGGGGATAAGGGGATAGATTCGCAGTATTTTCTGTTGCTGTAATTATAACCTATTTCATACCATCATTATCATGCATCTATTGTATTATTAAGCTACTACTATTGTTATACACTAGAGTATTAGTGGTATTTCATGTATCTGATTATAACACAAAGGCAGGTGCAGGTTTAGCCCAACCACAACGCCACTGCCTGTCAACATTCTATTCATATGTTTCTATTTCTAAGTAAACTTGGCTACTGTTCTTTTCTATAATCCGATTGAAATAGATTAGTTGGTGGAGAACAGAGGGCTTTATTCATATAATATAATTATGTCACTGTACTATCCCCAATCGCCAATATATACCCTCCCACTTCAAAACAGACTCACAAGGCCTAGTAAACTGTTGGTGCCATGGAGAGATCTGAGGAAAGAAAAACTCTAATATTACAGCAGACATAACATTTGGATGTACTATTGTTTTTTCTATTTTTGACTATTTACTACCGCTGTGGAAAATTAATAAAGTGCCATGATTTCCCTGCTGTGTAGGTGGTAACTTGGGTCTCCTCTCTCTCTCTCTCTTTTTCTCTCCCTCTGTCCTTCTCTCTTCCTCCCTCAGGACACAGGGTGAAACTGGAGGATCCCCAGAAGATGCAGTTCTCTGATAGGCTGACAGAGATTGAGCGCTACCAGCGGGCCAGCCTGAGGATGGGGCCTGGTAACCCCCAGCCCCGGCCCATGCACCAGAGCCACCTGGGGCCCTCCACCCAGTCCCAGATACAAGGTAGGACCACTGACCACACAGGAACCCCTATCACACTGACTCTTTCACTCTGTCTGTCCCAATTCAGAGCTGCTCACTCATCACAAACACTCCATGTTCTGCTACAGTACTGTATAGAGGTTTGCTCTACAAATGCCTCTCCCTAACTGTGACACATAATGAACTGACAGTGTTGCTCTAACTTTATCTCTATGGGCTGAGCAAGTCTGTATGTGGCAGGCTGAGGCCCCAGGTTGAGTAAGTCTGTATGTGACAGGCTGAGGCCCCAGGTTGAGTAAGTCTGTATGTGACAGGCTGAGGCCCCAGGTTGAGTAAGTCTGTATGTGGCAGGCTGAGGCCCCAGGTTGAGTAAGTCTGTATGTGACAGGCTGAGGCCCCAGGTTGAGTAAGTCTGTATGTGACAGGCTGAGGCCCCAGGTTGAGTAAGTCTGTATGTGGCAGGCTGAGGCCCCAGGTTGAGTAAGTCTGTATGTGGCAGGCTGAGGCCCCAGGTTGAGTAAGTCTGTATGTGGCAGGCTGAGGCCCCAGGTTGAGTAAGTCTGTATGTGGCAGGCTGAGGCCCCAGGTTGAGTAAGTCTGTATGTGACAGGCTGAGGCCCCAGGTTGAGTAAGTCTGTATGTGACAGGCTGAGGCCCCAGGTTGAGTAGGTCTGTATGTGGCAGGCTGAGGCCCCAGGTTGAGTAAGTCTGTATGTGGCAGGCTGAGGCCCCAGGTTGAGTAAGTCTGTATGTGGCAGGCTGAGCAGGGTGAGTAAGTCTGTATGTGGCAGGATGAGGCCCCAGGTTGAGTAAGTCTGTATGTGGCAGGCTGAGGTCCCAGGTTGAGTAAGTCTGTATGTGGCAGGCTGAGGCCCCAGGTTGAGTAAGTCTGTATGTGGCAGGCTGAGGCCCCAGGTTGAGTAAGTCTGTATGTGGCAGGCTGAGGCCCCAGGTTGAGTAAGTCTGTATGTGGCAGGCTGAGGCCCCAGGTTGAGTAAGTCTGTATGTGGCAGGCTGAGGCCCCAGGTTGAGTAAGTCTGTATGTGGCAGGCTGTGGCCCCAGGTTGAGTAAGTTTGTATGTGGCAGTCTGAGGCCCCAGGTTGAGTAAGTCTGTATGTGGCAGGCTGAGCAGGGTGAGTAAGTATGTATGTGGCAGGATGAGGCCCCAAGTTGAGTAAGTCTGTATGTGGCAGGCTGAGGTCCCAGGTTGAGTAAGTCTGTATGTGGCAGGCTGAGGCCCCAGGTTGAGTAAGTCTGTATGTGGCAGGCTGAGGCCCCAGGTTGAGTAAGTCTGTGTGTGGCAGGCTGAGGCCCCAGGTTGAGTAAGTCTGTATGTGGCAGGCTGGGGCCCCAGGTTGAGTAAGTCTGTATGTGGCAGGCTGAGGCCCCAGGTTGAGTAAGTCTGTATGTGGCAGGCTGAGGCCCCAGGTTGAGTAAGTCTGTATGTGGCAGGCTGAGGCCCCAGGTTGAGTAAGTCTGTATGTGGCAGGCTGAGGCCCCAGGTTGAGTAAGTCTGTATGTGGCAGGCTGAGCAGGGTGAGTAAGTATGTATGTGGCAGGATGAGGCCCCAGGTTGAGTAAGTCTGTATGTGGCAGGCTGAGGTCCCAGGTTGAGTAAGTCTGTATGTGGCAGGCTGAGGCCCCAGGTTGAGTAAGTCTGTATGTGGCAGGCTGAGGCCCCAGGTTGAGTAAGTCTGTATGTGGCAGGCTGAGGCCCCAGGTTGAGTAAGTCTGTATGTGGCAGGCTGAGGCCCCAGGTTGAGTAAGTCTGTATGTGGCAGGCTGAGGCCCCAGGTTGAGTAAGTCTGTATGTGGCAGGCTGAGGCCCCAGGTTGAGTAAGTCTGTATGTGGCAGGCTGAGGCCCCAGGTTGAGTAAGTCTGTATGTGGCAGGCTGAGGCCCCAGGTTGAGTAAGTCTGTATGTGGCAGGCTGAGGCCCCAGGTTGAGTAAGTCTGTATGTGGCAGGCTGAGGCCCCAAGTTGAGTAAGTCTGTATGTGGCAGGCTGAGGCCCCAAATTGAGTTAGTCTGGATGTGGCAGGCTGAGGCCCCAGGTTGAGTTAGTCTGGATGTGGCAGGCTGAGGCCCCAGGTTGAGTTAGTCTGTATGTGGCAGGCTGAGGCCCCAGGTTGAGTTAGTCTGTATGTGGCAGGTTGAGGCCCCAGGTTGAGTTAGTTTTATGTGGCAGGCTGAGGCCCCAGGTTGAGTAAGTCTGTATGTGGCAGGCTGAGGCCCCAGGTTGAGTTAGTCTGTATGTGGCAGGCTGAGGCCCCAGGTTAAGTTAGTCTGTATGTGGCAGGCTGAGGCCCCAGGTTGAGTAAGTCTGTATGTGGCAGGCTGAGGCCCCAGGTTGAGTAAGTCTGTATGTGGCAGGCTGAGGCCCCAAATTGAGTTAGTCTGTATGTGGCAGGTTGAGGCCCCAGGTTGAGTAAGTCTTATGTGGCAGGCTGAGGCCTCAGGTTGAGTTAGTTTTATGTGGCAGGCTGAGGCCCCAGGTTGAGTTAGTTTTATGTGGCAGGCTGAGGCCCCAGGTTGAGTTAGTCTGTATGTGGCAGGCTGAGGCCCCAGGTTGAGTTAGTCTGTATGTGGCAGGCTGAGGACCCAGGTTGAGCTAGTTCTATGTGGCAGGCTGAGGCCCCAGGTTGAGTTAGTCTGTATGTGGCAGGCTGAGGCCCCAGGTTGAGTTAGTTTTATGTGGCAGGCTGAGGCCCCAGTTTGAGCTAGTTTTATGTGGCAGGCTGAGGCCCCAGGTTGAGTTAGTTTTGTGTGGCAGGCTGAGGCCCCAGGTTGAGTTAGTTTTATGTGGCAGGCTGAGGCCCCAGTTTGAGCTAGTTTTATGTGGCAGGCTGAGGCCCCAGTTTGAGTTAATTTTATGTGGCAGGCTGAGGCCCCAGTTTGAGTTAGTTTTATGTGGCAGGCTGAGGCCCCAGGTTGAGTTAGTTTTGTGTGGCAGGCTGAGGCCCCAGGTTGAGTTAGTTTTGTGTGGCAGGCTGAGGCCCAAGGTTGAGTTAGTTTTATGTGGCAGGCTGAGGCCCCAGGTTGAGTTAGTTTTATGTGGCAGGCTGAGGCCCCAGTTTGAGCTAGTTTTATGTGGCAGGCTGAGGCCCAAGGTTGAGTTAGTTTTATGTGGCAGGCTGAGGCCCCAGGTTGAGTTAGTTTTGTGTGGCAGGCTGAGGCCCCATGTTGAGTTAGTTTTATGTGGCAGGCTGAGGCCCCAGTTTGAGCTAGTTTTATGTGGCAGGCTGAGGCCCAAGGTTGAGTTAGTTTTATGTGGCAGGCTGAGGCCCCAGGTTGAGTTAGTTTTGTGTGGCAGGCTGAGGCCCCATGTTGAGTTAGTTTTATGTGGCAGGCTGAGGCCCCAGGTTGAGTGCAACCCTCCCTGTTCATATGAGAGCCCAGACCTGGGGGAGGGTCCAGTACATTTACTGGCAGGGGCCGCTCACTCACGCCAGCTCTGTCCCCGGATGCCCTGCGTCGGTGAGGCCCGGGGCCGCAGAGAGTAGGACGCATGGTCCAGTCTGGGGCTAGGTGGAACCCTGATCCCTGCCAAACAGCCTGACTGGAGCACTGGAGCTGGTTCACCACGTCACACTACAGCCTCAGGAATCTCACAGCCACCTGTTACCTCTGCAATCACGTCAGTCTCAGACTGACTGGCCTAACAGGGCAGATCTGCAGTTGAGACATTGGGGAGGAGGGGAATTGTGTGTGTGTGTGTGTGTGTGTGTGTGTGTGTGTGTGTGTGTGTGTGTGTGTGTGTGTGTGTGTGTGTGTGTGTGTGTGTGTGTGTGTGTGTGTGTGTGTGTGTGTGTGTGTGTGTGTGTGTGTGTGTGTGTGTGTGTGTGTGTGTGTGTGTGTGTAATGGGAAAGGGGGTACGTGGGTGGAGGTTCGCTCACAGACATATGTCAGAGGTTCTGAACATGATGGCATGTCTGGAAGTGTGCAGACAAAACACTAATATACACACACATATGCACACAGACACACACACACTGTCCTCTCTCACCCACTCCCTAGTTCCCATGCAGGGGGTTAAGGCTGACAGACAGAGTGAGGCTCCTTCCCAGTTAATGAGCCTATATCAGTGTGTTGTAAAGGTGTTTAGGAGTGTTTTGCTCTCTGTGGGTGGAAGTGTATCTCTCGGTACATGGGGTTTAGCCTTGTACTCCTGACTCACCACTGTAACCTAGATACGCTATATATACAAAAGTATTTGGACACCCCTTCAAATGGCTGGATTCTGCATTTCCATAGACACACATTGGCAGTAGAATGGTTTAACTGAAGAGCTCAGTGACTTTCAATGTGGCACTGTTATAGGATGCCACCTTTCCAACAAATCAGTTCATAAAATTTCTGCCCTGCTAGAGCTGCCCTGGTCGACGGTAAGTTCTGAAACGTCTAGGAGCAACAACGGCTCAGCCATGAAGTGAAGCCACACAGGCTCACAGAACGGGACCGCAGATTGCTAAAGCGCGTAGCGCGTAAAAACTGTCTGTCATCGTTTGTAACACTCACTACCGAGTTCCAAACTGCCTCTGGAAGCAACGCCGGCACAATAACTGTTCGCCAGGAGCTTCATGAATTGGGTTTCCATGGCGTTGGCTGGAGTGGTGTAAAAATCGCTGCCATTGGACTCTGGAGCAGTGGAAACACGTTCTCTTGAGTGATGAATAACGCTTCACCATCTGGCAGTCTGATGGACGAATCAGGGTTTGGCGGATGCTACCTGCCCCAATAGATAGTGCCAACTTTAAGGTTTGGTGGAGGAGGAATAATGGTCTGGGGCTGTTTTTCATGGTTTGGGCTAGACCCGTTAGATCTAGTGAAGGGAAATCTTAAAGCTACAGCATACAATGACATTCTGTGCTTCCAACTTTGTGGCAACAGTTTGGGGAAGGCCCTTTCCTGTTTCAGCATGACAATGCCCCCAGTGAAAAAAGCTAGGACCATACAGAAATGGTTTGTCGAGATCGGTATGGAAGAACTTGACTGGCCTGCACAGAGCCCTGACCTCAACCCCATTGAACACCTTTGGGATGAATCGGAACGCCGACTGCGAGCCAGGCCTAATCGCCCAACATCAGTGCTGACCTCACTAATGCTCTTATGGCTGAATGGAAGCAAGTCCCCGCAGCAATGTTCCAACATCTAATGGGAAGCCTTCCCAGAAGAGTGGAGGCTGTTGTAGCAGCAAAGTGGGGACTAACTCCATAGTAATGCCCATGATTTTGGAATGAGATGTTCAACGAGCAGGTGTCCACATACTTTTGGTCATGTAGTGTAGCTGAGCTTAAACAACTCAGCAGCACCCTGCTCTCCTCCAAGGAACCTCATCTGCCAGTGCCATGGACCAGTAAGACCATGAGAAGTTAGCATCTATACAACTAAAGACGTACTAGTGTTACACATTTCTTGATGGTTTAAAGTTTGTGTTCTGAACTTTAATGCATGTTGTCTGCCATTGGAACGGCCCTAGGCAGGTAAGCTTATCCAGAGGGACTTACAGTGCCATTAAAAAGTATTTGCCCCCTTTCTGATTTTCTCTATTTTTGCATATTTTTTTTATACTGAATGATATCAGATCTTCAATCAAAACCTAATATTAGATCAGTGGTGTAAAAAGTATTCAATTGTCACACTTGAGTAAAAGTAAAGATACCTTAATAGAAAATGACTCAAGTAAAAGTGAAAGTCACCCAGTAAAGTACTACTTGAGAAAAAGTCTAAAAGTATTTGATTTTTAATATACTTAAGTATCAAAAATCCTTGTCCCATCACGCTCGAGTGAGTCCTTGTGGCAGGCCGGATGCATGCTAACTCGTGTCGCCAGTTGGACGGTGTTTCCTCTAACACATTGGTGCAGCTGGCTTCCGGGTTAAGTGAGCAGTGTGTCAAGAAGCAGTGCGGCTTTGCAGGGTCTTGTTTCAGAGGACGCATGGCTCTCGACCTACGTCTCTCTCTCGACCTTCGCCAACTCCCGAGTCCGTACGGCAGTTGCAGCGATGGGACAAGACTGAAACTACCAATTGGATATCACAAAAAAGGGGTAAAAAGTAAATGTAATTTCTCAAATATACTGAAATATCAAAAGTAATAGTAAAAATCCTTTCAAATTCCTTATATAAAGCAAACCAGAGGGCACAATTCCAGGGGCACACTCCTACACTCACTAGGCAGGTGGCCTAGTGGTTAGAGCCTAGTGGTTAGAGCCTAGTGGTTAGAGCCTAGTGGTTAGAGCCTAGTGGTTAGAGCCTAGTGGTTAGAGCCTAGTGGTTAGAGCGTTGGACTTGTAACCGAAAGGTTGCAAGATTGAATCCCTGAGCTGACAAGGTAAAAATCTGTGGTTCTGCCCCTGAACAAGGCAGTTAACCCACTGTTCCTAGGCTGTCATTGAATAGAAGGATTTGTTCTTCACTGACTTGCCTAGTTAAATAAAGGTAAAACAAGCAAAGAAAATATTTGTGTTTAGTGAGTCCTCCAGATCAGAGGCAGTAGGGATGTTCATTGGACACTTTTCCTGTCCTGCTAAGCATTCAAAATGTAATGATTACTTTTGGGTGTCAGGGAAAATATATGGAGTAAAAAGTACATGATTTTCGTTAGGAATATAGCGAAGTAAAAGTAAAAGTAGTCCAAAAAAAATGTGTAAAGTTAAGTACAAATACCAAAAAGAACTACTTAATTAGTACTTTAAGTATTTTTTCTTAAGTACTTTACACCACTGTATTAGATGAAGGGAACATGAGTTTAAAAATAACAAAATAAAAATATATTTATTTTATTTATTTAATGAAATAAGTTTGTGTTTTTTGTTCACTCAGGTTCCCTTTATCTAATATTAGGTTTTGGTTGAAGATCTGATAACATTTTGTGTAAAAAAATATGCAAAAGTAGAGAAAATTATAAAGGGGGCAAATACTTTTTCACGGCACAGTATCCATAAGGGCTTGCTAAATATCTCCAAATACTTCCTGTCTAGCAGGACAGGTGTGCAGACAGTAGTGAGATGGCAAGTGAAGAAAGGCTCTGTGCTTTGCACTCGTCTGCCTAGCTGCAGGGGGATCAGTGCAGATCTTTATAAGCATGTCAGATCGCAAAGGCCTGCACCAATACAACACACACACACTGGGTGCACACAGTCTTTCAGCACAGAAACACACCACATTCATGCGGCTCAGAGCTGCCAGGGATGAGATGCATAGAGCTCCAAACTGATTCCACACAACACCCGCCAGGGGCTAGAGGCCCTCTCTGAAGTGTGTGTGTTCGTGTGCGTGTGCGTGCGTTCGTGTGTGTGTAGACACAAGGAGGGGAGGACTGTACAATCACACACACCTTAATCTCTGGTATTACCACCATGACTGTGTAGCTCAGGGCTAATGCTAAAATAATCAAATAACAGTGGAGATGTTTTCCCTCCCCTTGTCTACCTAGGCTTATATGTACCTTACATTTACACTTTTTGTTCATTTAGCAGACGCTCTTATCCAGAGCGACTTACAGGAGTAATTAGTGTTAAGTGCCTTGCTCATGGGCACATCAGCATATTTTTCACTTAGTCGGCTCGGGGATTCAAACCAGCGACCTTTCGATTACTAGCCACTAGGCTACCTGCCGCCAATGTACTGTACACTATGACACAGATCACTGGGCATGGCCATGTACAGAATGTATAGTAGTCATGCTTAGACAACACACTAATACAAACCGAGCTCCAACTAAAATAGTCCCTTGGTAATAAAGAGATGTTTATAAACACGACACACCTCTGCTTTTGGCAGCCATCGCAGAAAGACTTGTATCTTACAGATACATTTAGTCCTGGATCTGTTTGTTTGAGAATCACTGGGTAAAAATGAGCGGTCAACACTTTAGAATGAAATGGATTCTCATCTTCTGATTGCTAAATATGTTTTCTATTATCTACACAGAAACCCAGAGTTTACAGCCGACAACAACAGGAAAAGATACAATGTAATCTCCTGCTAAAGCCCATTGCTTCATATAGTTTTCTGAGCCAGGAAATAGTGTCTGAGTTTTGTTGTCAACATAACACTTTTGAGACGTCTGCTAAACGCTGCCCTGGTTCCTCAGACGTACACACACACACACACACACACACACACACACACACACACACACACACACACACACACACACACACACACACACACACACACACACACACACACACACACACACACACACACACACACACAAAGTTACGTGCCAATGTTGAAAGCTCTGCTAGCGCTCCAGACAGACAGGATCATTAAGAGCTCATTACAGCACATGCAGTGACAGGATTCCAGCGCTCGGCTCACCACTTGTTTTTGTTCAGCCATGGCCACAGGTGAGCCTGCTAGATGTGAAGAATGATCCTACGGGAGGGCATGTGGGGAGCTGTGTGTGTGTGGCTCTGCCAGAGCAGTCAAGCAGTAGTCACTCAGACAATCGTGTGGGATTACCATTTTATTCTGGTTTTCTAAATGTGTGTGTGTGTGTGTGTGTGTGTGTGTGTGTGTGTGTGTGTGTGTGTGTGTGTTCTAATGATATTCAGAGAATGCTGTCCATCTCCTTAAAGCACCCTGTGTATATTGTCTACAGTTTTTACCAGTCAAACCACACAGGCAAAGATGTTGAAGATGTTAAGATTAAATGGAAAGAATATTAGATTTCAGGGAGACGATGCAAAAATAATCATAGAGATTCCAGTTTTCCTCCTTCTCTTTTCTAAAGGAGGCACACTTAACCAGCCTCAGGCTGCTTTAATAAGCTTCCCAGACCAAAGCTGTTCTTTTAACTTAAATGTGTTTTTAGAAGAAAAAAAAGACAGTGGCAATTTAATCGTTGAATACAAAGTATTTTGCCTTTTGAGGTGGTATCATTTAACATGCTATTTGTTCCAACACCTGCGCTCCTAACTGGATGAATATGAGATACTAGCATAACTTTCCGCCATCTAGTCAAGTGCTCGCTGCTTTGATGAGGGCCCAAGAAACCTGCGTTGCGGAGGAGGTGTGTGTGTGATGGCTGTGAGTGATAAAACACACTCTGGTTGTATTAATGCTCTCACCCCGATGAGGGATCTAGTCTTAATGATTCTAGCAGAGCAGGAAACAAAGGACCACCTCCATGCTGCCCAGGACGATCCCATCTCAGCACCCTGTTAAGACCCCTCTAAAGACTGGCATGTCAGCATGCCAGGACACTGTAGTTCTGGGGTTATGGGAACCTCACCTCACATTAAATCAAGGCTAAGATAATACAAGAAGCTTCTCATTATGCTTCATAGAATGTACAGTATGATTCACAAGTTGGCATGCTAAGCCATTACACCTGGGAAATGTATATATGTGATATGTTACAAGAAAACCATTTACTGGTGGTTACAGGAGATGCTGTGAAGTACTCCTCCAATACATCAAAACTGTTCCTCTGGCACATATCTGCAGCTGTACTGTGGTGAAATGTCAAACAGCTGAATCTATCCTGGATTCTCTCTGGTTGTGAAAATCCTGCTAGCTATAGGGAGGCCCTACCCCTCCTCTCTTGTCCACAGGGACCACACTGTTTACTCCACATAAACAAGATGGCTGGCCCCCTAAGCAAACGCCTGCGCCAGTCTCTATCACTAACAGCCCTGATCAGACCCAGAGCCCTTAACCGCTGGTCCAGTGTCAGATTTGATTTAATCCTCCTAATGGTAAATGTTAGAATGTGGAGTGGGGTAATCTGGATCTGTGTCTAGCTCAAGCCTCAAACCCACTCTAACAGCCAGCAGGACATGATCAACCAATTAGAACCAACAAAGAGTCACTGTGAGACACAACAAGCATGCCAGTCCTTGGAGCAGGCAACCAGGCAAATTGCACATGCTTATAGATAGCAAGGCCATGTCTCTGTTTGGAAGTAGCAGATGTGGTTACTGGGTAGTTGTGTTGGTCTGTGGGTCGTTGACTATCTGTTAGGACAAGACCAGAGAGAGGTGACCATGCTGTGAGCCTGGTAGAAAGGCTGTTGGCTACAAGCTCCATTTGGGCATGAATGCATGCTGGTCTGTGCCAAACCCGTACAGGAAAGGAGCTCTATGGCCAAACGCAACCAAAACTAGCGGGAATCCAGACCAGCGACGAGTGATTCCGTTTTACTTTTACAGTGCTGTATTTACATAATATGTCAAAGGCAACCATGGAGTTTCTTTGTTACGGTGCCTAAGAGCTGCAATTGTGGTCACTCTATTTTTTTGACCTTAGGATGAATTACTCAAACTGAAAATGTTTTTTGTTCTCCAATAAAAAAATATTCTCTTTTGAAGCCATCTCTCCACAGTCAAAAGAAAAAGAGAAGGGAAAGCAAGTTTTTTTACCAGACTCAACTGTTTGTGTTAGTTATAATTTAACATCAGAGCCGGGTCCAGTATTACATTTCAGCAATTACAGCCACTACATGTGTGCAATGAGCAGTCTCTATTGAATCTGAGGAGAGGGGAAGGGGAAGGAGGGTGGGTGGGGGGCTCTCAAATAGAACATAGGACTTTTCAGCCAATGTGTTTGTTTTTACTCATGTTAAAAGTGAGGGCTCAAAAGACATATAAAATGTCCCACATATCTGAGCCAAGGCCATGTTCCTCCCCTCTCACTCTCTCTCTCCTTCTCTGTCTCTCTCTGTGTCTCTCTCTCTCTCTCATTCTCTGTCTCTCTCTCTCTCCTTCTCTGTCTCTCCCTCTCTCTGTCTTTCTCTGTCTCTCTCTCTCTCCTTCTCTGTCTCTCTCTGTCTCTCTCTCTCTCCTTCTCTGTCTCTCTCTGTCTCTCTCTCTCCATCTCTGTCTCTCCCTCTCCTCTGTCTCTCTCTGTCTCTCTGTCTCTCTCTTTCTCTCCTCTGTCTCTCTCTGTCTCTCTCTCTCTCTCCTTCTCTGTCTCTCTCTCTCCTTCTCCGTCTCTCTCTCCCTCTGTCTCTCTCTGTCTCTCTGTCTCTCTCTGTCTCTCTCTCTCACCTTCTCTGTCTCTCTCTGTCCCTCTCTCTCTCTCTGTCTCTCTCTTTCTCCTTCTCTCTCTCTCCTTCTCTGTCTCTCTTTGTCTCTCTCTCTGTCTCTCTCTCTCACCTTCTCTGTCTCTCTCTGTCCCTCTCTCTCTCTCTGTCTCTCTCTCTTTCTCCTCTCTCCTTCTCTGTCTCTCTCTGTCTCTCTCTCTGTCTCTCTCTCTCCTTCTCTGTCTCTCTCTGTCTCTCTCTCTTCTTCTCTGTCTCTCTCTCTGTCTCTCTCTCTCTCTCCTTCTCTGTCTCTCTCTCTCTCCTTCTCTGTCTGTCTGTCTGTCTGTCTGTCTGTCTGTCTGTCTGTCTGTCTGTCTGTCTGTCTCTCTCTCTCTCTCTCTCTCTCCTTCTCTGTCTGTCTCTGTCTCTCTCTCGACTCTCACATTTTCTTTCTTCGTAGCAACGCCTGGGGCCTAAGTGAAACAGGAAGCTAGCACAAGGCCCGGCATTCACTGTGTCTCAATGACACGCTTCATTGCGCCAGGCGCATTACATGTCTCTGAGGCGCTGCCGGATCCGGAGTCACGAGGAAGAACGCCATCTTGGTTCGAAATGTCTCAGCAGACGCCCTTTCATCTCCAACTGCACTTCAAAAGCAGATTGTGTGTTTATTTGTGTCCTCCCAGCCATCAGTGGCGCCGCCCCAAAAACATTAATATTTGTGACGCAGCCGTCGTCTCCTACCAATCCTGCACCTACCCCTTACCCCCTAGTCTCTGGCCCCGCCCAGGGGGCCGAGCCTCTTATTAACAGGGGTAATCTGTGCCGCTGGTATTGACGTTGTCCACAGGCCAATCAAAATATAAAATAAAAAAATGTTTATTTTCTTGAGCGAATTGCACCAGCTGCTTCGAAGCCTTTCTGAATAACCCCATTTATGTGTAAGAATTTCCCATTGTGGGGCGAAGCTCGGAACCTCTCAGTGCCTGAGTGCTGATCTGGGCCTTTGGAGAGGAAGTAGAGTAGCTCCGAGGGTGAGAGAGCTTTTACACACCCCAACCCCAGCCAGCCTGGGCCCAGTGTGGGCATAGGTGAACAACCCCTCCCCTCCACCTCCTCTCCCTGTTCCTGGCCCCTCTCAAGGTCAGGATCACTACTGCTTATATAGCGGTTAGGATGTTGTTCCTCACCTCATACTGTAGCGTAGTGTTACAGTAGCAGGACGAGGGCCAGGGACATGACCAGAGTACTCTCCAGGCCTTAGTTACTGTATGTTAATGGTAAACTGCCATGCAAATATGTATGCCTATGAATCTGTATGTGTACTAGTGTTTATATGAGAATGTTTCTGTGTGTGTGTGTGTGTGTGGGTGGGTGGGTGGGTGGGTGGGTGGGTGTGTCACAGTATGAGAGGTGTGGCGAGCAATAAAAGATGGCCATAATTAACTGTCTGAGACAAGAGGCATGAAAAATACAGAGAGGGGATAATTGAGGAGGCTTGGACTACATATACATATCACCCGAGACAATTCACACTATATAACATATTCAATTCATTAATAGATAAAACTGCCATACAAATATAATAACAGGAGATATATGACAGTGTGTCTATGAATCTGTATGTGTACTAGGGTTTGTATGAGAATGTGTGTGTGTGTGTGTGTGTGTGTGTGTGTGTGTGTGTGTGTGTGTGTGTGTGTGTGTGTGTGTGTGTGTGTGTGTGTGTGTGTGTGTGTGTGTGTGTGTGTGTGTGTGTGTGTGTGTGTGTGTACAAGCATGTGTGTTTGAGGTCCACAGTTCGTGCAGGTTGGCTTGTAACAACTGCCCCATCTCAGACCGAGAGCAAACAGACACTATTTGCATGTCAAATTGTCAGCCTCCTGCGGTGTGGCCGTTGAGTGTGAACCAGGGTCCCACGCGCTGCGCCAGTAGGGATTCTTCTCTCCCTGACAGGCTGACTGGACAGGCCAACAAAGGCCTCACACCTCCTCCGCTCCCCAGCCCCTTGAGAGACCAAAATATTCTTGTTAGCTCCAACAACCCATCAGCCCTGCTTTCCCAGGCCCTCTCTCCAGTCTCACTCCAGTGAGAGCTCCCCCTCTGCCCTCCTCTCTGTTCAGTCAGCACAGACAGACCTGTCACAGGTAGAAAGTTCCCCAAACATGTTGCTGGCTTTTATTAGGGCATTGAGGAGATAGTATGTAGCTACACTTCCCTCACTCAAACTCAGTAAGTGCACTTAACTACAGAATCATAACCTGAAACAATTCTCTCTAAATATCTTGTACTATGCATCAGAATTAGAAACACTCATGCTATGAGGTTTTTGTCATACCGCACAGATTCAGTACCTGCCCAGGCTATAAATTCTCCTTAATTAACACATAATATCTGTGTTCATTGCAGCCCTGTGGTCTGACCAGATTGACCCACCATCTCTGAAGACATGCAAAGTGGAGGACGACCTCAGATGGTCAAGTAAGAGAGATATAATATATACTCTGCCCTGGGTCCTATCCTCCTAAACTCATCTGAATCGTCTTTCTTCTCACTTGTGCTTTCTCTCCATTATTTTATCATGCTCTCTCTCTCCCGCTCTCTCCCGCTCTCTCCCGCTCTCTCCCGCTCTCTCTCTCTCTCTCTCTCTCTCTCTCTCTCTCTCTCTCTCTCTCTCTCTCTCTCTCTCTCTCTCTCTCTCTCTCTCTCTCTCTCTCTCACACACTCCCACAACATTAGGAAGTAAACACAAACATTCTGCTCTCCTTAGATGACCCCGAATTTTTGCGTGCAGGCCTGTATGTCAAGATGTTTGCAAGTGTTGTTTGTTGGTTTCTGAGGCTTAATCATAACATGCAAGGCCCAATCATGGCACAGTATAAGAGGTGTGGCGAGCAATAAGAGATTACCATAATTACCAGTCTTGGACTACATATACATATCACCCAAGACAATTCACACAATATAACCTCTTCAAGAGGAGCTAAGGACACAAATTGAGAAATTCTGCATCATAATTGTACATCAATAGTTAATCAAACATCTTTCTGACACAGTGAATATAGAGATAGTGGAAGAGCTCGAACTATGGGTATGGCAATGGGCGTTCCACTCGTTGTGACATTTTTGGGAATGTGTTTCGGTTTGCCCTCAGGGCTCTGGATCCCAGAACATTCCAGAACACCCCGTCGCTCCCCTCTCCCTCCCTCCCTCCTTCCCTCCATCATGGTGTTTTGGCACTCTTCTTCTCCTGCCTCACGGCCGCTCAGCCACCCACCCGTCCTCTTCCCAGAAACCACTGCACCAGACCTGCTGAGTCATCTGCTCACACACCCTTCCATGTTACTCCTCGATGCTCCTTGTACTCACACACCCTTCTGTAGGACTGATCAGTTGGGCTTGCTGGAAGTTTTCAATACGTTTGATGAGGAAAGCCCCTGGGGTAAAACAGTATTTTAGGTGTGACTGTCAGTGATTTCCAAAAACAACGGAGCAGTTTCATAATTTTCCCCTGATTTAGAATGAGGAGATGGAATGTATAGATTGGCAAATTCCCTTGCCAGATATTCACTTCAGAGCAAGATATTCACTAAGGTGTGAAAAGTAGAATTGATGTTTGATGGGGACTATTGTTATTGAGGAGAGGTCCCAATGTCTAATCATGAAATTCCAACCCATTTCCAAAGAGACTGAAATATAAATAAATTAGTACGACAATTAATAATACCTAGGAGTGTACATGCCACCTGGCCAGAGCTTGCAAACTCTTTAGCAATAACAAATATTAACAGAACCCATCCAGGTAATTTAGTTATCCAAACTCCTAAATCACATCTGGTTCGTTGATACATTAGGAAAATCTCTGTGTTTTATCATCACAAACTCCCTAATGCCTCGATCGTGTTGCTAGTGATAAATAGGACCATGCAAAACTTGCTTGGCTCACATGTTACAGTGGCTACCATGGATAGGTCTTTGGGGTTGTTGACGTGTTATTCTATTTGCATCAGATGCGAAGCTCTGACCCCAAGGCCTAAGCGCTTATACAAACATCTACAGATCATTTGTGTTCATTTGTGTCTCCTATTCTTTGGCTTGTGGACCAACATTATTTGCCTGGCTTTGTATTGCTTGGCCATAATGATTTCAACTCTGACCATCCTTGTAGCATTTGGCCAAGCTCTTACTCTACAAACCAGACAGCATGTGTAACATAAAAACTCTCATCACATCTCAAATCAGTGATGGTCTGGGAAGCATGGGACAGTCACTTGTCTCTGGCTGCAGTCTGAGGAGGGAGATGAAAGGAGAAGAGATCTATCTCTCCATCTATCTCTCTCTGGGCCAGCCTGGTCTGAAGTTTTCTCCCTCTCTTTCCCACCTCTCCGCTCATTTGCCTGAGACACCATTCCCTGGGTGCTATTTGTCGACGTTTGCATTCAGAGTAAACATTTCACAGGTGAGCGCCTGGATTTGCATCCCTTCACCCCTCCACACACACCTCGCGGGCGGCCTCTGCTCGCCCTTATGTTAACAACCAAAATCAGTTTCTCCCATAAGCAAATGAGGCAAACCTCCCTCCGTATCTGGGTTACACGCTTGACTGTGGACTAGTGGACCTCAGAGAGAGAGAGTGTGACAGCGAGAGAGAGAGAGTGTGAGAGAGAGAGAGAGAGAGAGAGAGAGAGAGAGAGAGAGAGAGAGAGAGAGAGAGTGAGAGAGAGAGAGAGTGAGAGAGTGAGAGAGTGAGAGAGAGGTTTCCCCCCGCCCTGCTGTGTGGCAGAACTCAATATGGGAGCGTGCACACAAGCAAGGGAGTGAGGGAAAGGGAGGAACGCGCTAGAACACTGTGTTCTCTTAAAAAAAACTTGATTCCAAGCCACCACTTTTAGAGTGGGAACATCACAGACGGTGGGCCGCGCCAGCCAGCCCTCTGGGGTTCATCCCCTCTCATGTCCCTGCAATTTAGTCAACACGTTTCAGCTGAGCCTAATGGAGATCATGTGTGGGGTGGGCCCCTGCTACCAGCTAGGCCCCGTCAGAACCCTGCGCCAAAGATCCACCACTCCTCCTCCCCAGTCCTGCGGCAGAGCCTAGGGCCTAGGTCTATACCTAGCTGGCAGAGAGAGGAGGAGGGGGCTGTGTGTAGATCAGGGTAGCAAACAGGGTGAATAGAAAAAGAAGATTGCAAAACTGTGGTTCTGTTTGTGAGTATGGAGTTGTTTATCTAACCCTCTCCTCTAGGGGGAGCCGCTAAACTGCTGAGAGGGGAACGGTTGTGGTGGGTGCTCTCTGGCTGGCCGACCGCCAAGGTTGTGACACAACACAACCCCATTAAGGTGTTTTGATAAGTGTCCAGTTGAGTTTCCCCTGACGAAATACAGAAGCCTGTCCCCGCCACAATTTAGTCAACACGTTTCAACTGGCGACAATTAAATAGAGATCATGTGTGGGGTGGGCCACAGCCACCAGAGCCATCAAGTCCCCGTGCCACAGATCCCAGCTCTACCCTAAAGCATATATTCAGCAGGAACAGACAGAGAGAGAGATGGGGGGGGGGGGGGGGGACTGGGCTGACTCCACTTCTCCCGAATCAGACAGAACAGACAGAGAGAGAGATGGGGGGGGGGGGGGGGGGGCTGGGCTGACTCCACTTCTCCCGAATCAGACAGAACAGACAGAGAGAGAGATGGCGGGGGGGGGGGGGGGGGGGGGGGGGACACTGGGCTGACTACACTTCTCCCGAATCAGACAGAACAGACAGAGAGAGAGAGATGGGGGGGGACTGACTCCACTTCTCCCGAATCAGACAGAACAAACAGAGAGAGAGATGGGGGGGGCTGACTCCACTTCTCCCGAATCAGACAGAACAGACAGAGAGAGAGATGGGGGGGGGGCTGGGCTGACTCCACTTCTCCCGAATCAACAGCAGCTGAAGGTTTGGATTTTCCTTGCGTGAAATCAGATACGGGGCCCGACTTCGGGGCCTGCTAGACTCTGGAAAAAGAAACAGACCCCTAACCCTCCTCACGCACCCCCCTTATCCGAAAAAGAAGAGAATTTCAACTGCAGAAAATAAATGTGTCCCTGAAAAAATGAAGCAGAAGCCGTGGAAATTACAAAGGAACAGATTTTTTTGTTGCTGAAAATATACCCAGTTCTCCAGACGTAGGGGAAAGACATTTCAACAAGACTGTGGCACGCAAGTTCAGCATCCTACCCCCTCAGGGCTGTGGCGTGCAAGCGCTTGCTGTTTCACAAATACAGCCTGTCTTGGGAGGGGTTGAAGGTAGCTGAAGGATGAGACTAAAAACAAACAAAAGTGAACTATTCTAAAATATACTGTGTCCGTAAAATGTATATAGTATGTATAAGCTGGAAGTAGAAGTGTTGTTGTAAGCTGGAAGCCTAAGTGTTGTTGTCTATTAGTTTACTCCAATTAGGGGAGGGGTAGTGGGGTTAGGGGAAATTATAAAGGAATATATATTAAATATATATATATATTTTATATACAGTGCATTCGGAAGGTTTTCAGACCCCTTGACTTTTTCCACATTTTGTTACGTTACAGCATTATTCTAAAATTGATTAAATTGTTTTTTTCCCCAAATCAATCTTCACACAATATCCCATAATGACATTTTTGTAAATGTACAAAAAAAAAACTGAAATATCACATTTCCATAAGTATTCAGACCATTTACTCAGTACTTTGTTGAAGCACCGATTAAAACCTCAAGTCTTCTTGGGTATTACGCTACAATCTTGGCATACCTGTATTCTTCTCTGCACATCCTCTCAAGCTCTGTCAGGTTGGATGGGGAGCGTCGCTGCACAGCTATTTTCAGGTCTCTCCAGAGATGTTCGATCAGGTTCAAGTCCGGGCTCTGAATGGGCCACTCAAGGAAATTCAGAGACTTGTCTCGAAGCCACTCCTGCATTGTCTTGGCTGTGTGCTTACGGTTGTTGTCCTGTTGGAAGGTGAACCTTGGTCCCCAGTCTGAGGTCCTGAGTGCTCTGGAGAAAGTTTTCATCAAGGAACTCTCTGTACTTTCCTCCGTTCATCTTTCCCTCGATCCTGACTAATCTCCCAGTCCCTGCTGCCAAAAAAATCTCCACAACATCATGCTGCCACTACCATTCTTTACTGTAGGCTTGCTGCCTCCAGATGTGACCCTTGGCATTCTGGCCAAAGAGTTCAATCTTGGTTTCATCAGACTAGAGAATCTTGCTTCTCATGGTCTCAGAGTCTTTAGGTGCCTTTTGGCAAACTCCAAGCGGGCTGTCATGTGCCCTTTACTGATGAGTGTCTTCTGTCTGGCCACTCTACCATAAAGGCATAATTGGTAAAGTGCTGCAGAGATGGTTGTCCTTCTGGAAGGTTCTCCCATCTCCACAGAGGAACTCTGGAGCTCTGTCAGAGTGACAATCGGGTTCTTGGTCATCTCCCTGACCAAGGCCCTTCTCCCCCGATTACTCAGTTTGGCCGGGCGGCCAGCTCTAGGAAGAGTCTTGATGGTTCCAAAATTCTTCCATTTAAGAATGATGGAGGCCACTGTGTTCTTGGGGACCTTCAATGCTGCAGAAATGTTTTAGTACCCTTCCTCGACACAATCCTGTCTCGGAGCTCTACGGACAATTCCTTCGAACTCATGGCTTGCTTTTTGCCCTGACATGCACTGTCAACTGCAGGACCTTATATAGATATGTGTGTGCCTTTCCAAATCATGTACAATCAATTGAATTTACCACAGGTGGACTCCATTCAAGTTATATTGTAGAAACATCTCAAGGATGATCAATGGAAACAGGATGCACCTGAGCTCAATTTCGAGTCTCATAGCAAAGGGTTTGAATACATATGTTAATAAGGTATTTCTCATTTCCCTTTGTCATTATGGGGTATTGTGTGTAGATTGATGAGGAACATTGTTAATTTAATCATTTTTAGAATATGGCTGTAACGTAAAACAAATTGGAAAAATGGAAGGGGTCTGAATACTTTCCGAATGCACTATATATACAGTTGAAGTCGGAAGTTTACATACACCTTAGCCAAATACATTTAAACTCAGTTTTTCACAATTCCTGACATTTAATCCTTGTAAAAATTCCATGTCTTTGGTCAGTTAGGATCACCACTTTATTTTAAGAATGTGAAATGTCAGAATAATAGCAGAGAGAATTATTTATTTCAGCTTTTATTTCTTTCATCACATTCCCAGTGGGTCAGAAGTTTACATACACTCAATTAGTATTTGGTAGCATTGCCATTAAATTGTTTAACTTGGGTCAAATGTTTCGGGTAGCCTTCCACAAGCTTCCCACAATAAGTTGTGTGAATTTTGGCCCATTCCTCCTGACAGAGCTGGTGTAACTGAGTCAGGTTTGTAGGCCTTGCTCACACACACTTTTTCAGTTCTGCCCACAAACTTTCTATAGGACTAAGGTCAGGGCTTTGTGATGGCCACTCCATTACCTTGACTTTGTTGACCTTAAGCCATTTTGCCACAATTTTGGAAGTATGCTTGGGGTCATTGTCCATTTGGAAGACCCATTTGCGACCAAGCTTTAACTTCCTGACTGATGTCTTGAGATGTTGCTTCAATATATCCACATCATTTTCCTGCCTTATGATGCCATCTATTTTGTGAAGTGCATCAGTCCCTCCTGCAGCAAGCACCCCCACAACATGATGTTGCTTCACGGTTGGGATGGTGTTATTTGGCTTGCAAGCCTCCCCCTTTTTCCTCCAAACATAACGATGGTCATTATGGCCAAACAGTTCTATTTTTGTTTCATCAGACCAGAGGACATTTCTCCAACAAGTACAATCTTTGACCCCATGTGCAGTTACAAACCATAGCCTGGCTTTATTATGGCGGTTTTGGAGCAGTGGCTTCTTCCTTGGTGAGCGGCCTTTCAGGTTATGTTGATATAGGACTCATTTTACTGTGGATATAGATACTTTTGTACCTGTTTCCTCCAGCATCTTCACAAGGTCCTTTGCTGTTGTTCTGGGATTGATTTACATTTTTCGCACCAAAGTACGTTCATCTCTAGGAGACAGAACGCGTCTCCTTCCTGAGCGGTATGACGGCTGCGTGGTCCCATGGTGTTTATACTTGCGTACTATTGTTTGTACAGATTAACATGGTACCTTCAGGCGTTTGGAAATTGCTCCCAAGGATGAACCAGACTTGTGGAGGTCTTGGCTGATATCTTTTGATTTTCCCATGATGTCAAGCAAAGAGGCACTGGGTTTGAAGGTAGGCCTTGAAATACATCCATAGGTACTCCTCCAATTGACTCAAATTATGTCAACTAGCCTATCAGAAGCTTCTAAAGCCATGACATCATTTTCTGGAATTTTCCAAACTGTTTAAAGGCACAGTCAACTTCGTGTATGTAAACCTATGACTCACTGGAATTGAGATACAGTGAAATAGTCTGTCTGTAAACAATTGTTGGGAAAATTACTTGTGTCATGCACAAAGTAGATGTCCTAACCAACTTGCCAAAACTATTGTTTGTTATCAAGAAATGTGTGTAGTGGTTGAAAAACAAGTTTTAATGACTCCAACCTAAGTGTATGTAAACTTCCGACTTCAACTGTATATATAGTACCAGTCAAAAGTTGGGACAAACCTACTCATTCAAGGGTTTTTCTTTATTTTTACTATTTTCTAATGAGTTGGTTTGTACAAACTTTTGACTTGTACTGTATATTTGTTTTTAAACAGTGTATTTTCTCTGCCATCCAAATCCACATTTTACACTGAACTCATCAACACCAAATCAAGTGGAATCAGACAATGTGTGTGTGTGTGTGTGTGTGTGTGTGTGTGTGTGTGTGTGTGTGTGTGTGTGTGTGTGTGTGTGTGTGTGTGTGTGTGTGTGTGTGTGTGTGTGTGTGTGTGTGTGTGTGTGTGTGTGTGTGTGTGTGTGTGTGTGTGTGTGTGTGGCAAGAAACCACGTCACACCTGTTGGTATTCACAATGTCTCTTTTAAGCCACTGACACTCAGGACAAGGAAGTCAAAGTCAAACAACATCTAGAGCATACATTGCATACCTACATTCCCACCTTACCCAGTATCAAACTGCCACTACTGCCTATGTACAAAAAATCAGCTACTAACAGACAGAACATAATGCAGCCCATTAGCCTATGTACAGTACGCCTAGATAAAATGTATGCCACTAAACTACAGGAGGTTGGTGGCACCTTAATTGGGGTGGACGGGCTTGTGCTCATGGCTGGAGCGGAATTAGTGGAATGGTATCAGATACGTCAAACATATGATTTGATACCGTTCCATTTGCTTGTTTCCAGGCATTATTATGAGCCGTCCTCCCCTCAGCAGCCTCCACTGCACTAAACCATGTGCAATTGCATATAGGGAATTGAAGGGATGACTTACTGAATATAGTTGCAAGATGGGGAGACTTACGGCACTTCTCAATAACTGGCACACCTGCATGTAGCACTCTTCTGTAGCCGAAGGCCACGTGTCTGGTTTCCGTGGAGTTAATTATTAATTGCTGTGTGACAAATTTAAGATGATAAAAAGTATAGCCAAACGTTCATATTTTTCATCCCTTGCAGTTTTCAGAAACGACAGTTGGCCTACTTAATGAAACATAGCTTTGGCAAGATGCTATTAGGCTACAATGCAATTTGCGCCCGTCTTGTAACATCTTGGCCAACTATAACTGTTTTAGGTAGTAATGTAACCCTAATTCATTGACTTAATTATCTATCAATTTCTGTGAGGGCCTGTTGCTAAAGAATCGAGTTACAATGATGTTCCTTTCTATATAGTTTAATTCGAATAGTAGCTGTAGTAGCTGTAGCACATAATTGACTCAGGTGAATCCCCCGCGCAGGTGAGCATGGGGAAAGGTATTGTCAAAATAAAAGTCCCTGACATAAAGTCTAAATGGTGACACTATAATAAAAGTCTCAGAATTCTGATTATAAAACATATATTTCTTATTCCAAAACCCTGGCTACAGTAACAACAAACCAGTCAGACAGGACTCAGAGATGAGTGACAGTTATCAGGTGTTCTATGGCTCCCGTTGGCCTACTTTCTCCAATAGGTGATTGACTGCCGCACCCTGAGCAAACCTTCATTCTTGACTGCCTGCCAAAGAGAAATTAAACTGATCAATAGAGCGATATTAAACTGCCGTTTATTGGTTTGCGGAAGCCTACATCACACAGATGAAGAATTAAAAAACCTAATCAAATGTTTGTCTGTCACATAAAACACCTGATGCTGTCACTATTGTCAATATTGGTAATTGTAAGTGGAGCCCCCCTGGGCATAAACTGGTTGAGTCAATGTTGTTTCCACATCATTTCAACCCCCCAAAATCTATGTGATGTGGATTTGCAAAAAGTCATCAACATAAGGGAATTTCATATTTTTTCATCCAACTTTTAACTGAAATCCAATGACGTGGCGACATTTTTTGTTGATTTCACGTTGACAACTCAACCAACTGTAAATCAAAACTAGACGTTGAACTGACGTCTGTGCCCAGTCGGTCCTTTATGGGTTAACTATGTCTGACTCAACAGGTAGACTAGCTGAAGGCCTAGGTGCATACACTAAGTGCATGGTGTGTGCAGTCATGTCCTCATCTGTCCTTGTATGCGCCTATCAAACCCAGATACTACAGTACAGTAGGTGGCAGCAGATGAATGAGAAGACTGAGACACATATACACACACTGCTCATGTTGTGTTTGGAAAGAACTGCCAGATCAGCCTAACCCTGCAGTCATGCCTTGGTTTTTGTGGGGCAGTATGGTGTTGTGCTTAAGGAAATAAACTGGTGGCAGAACCTGCTCCAAATCCCAGCGAGGAAAACTGCAGAGTCAAACACTTGAGCATGATCTGAATTTCCTCTGTCAGTTGAATAAATTAGGGAATGCGTGGCTGGGAAATTTGACTCAAAACAGCTGGCTTCTGTGTACTGTGTTACCTATGCGACTACACTTCAGGATAGTTTAGCACTGACTGGTCTGTGACATTGATCCGGTTTGGTTACTTTTGCAAAATACACAGAAACATAGAACACACACATTCTCTCTCTGACTATCTGTCTCTTTCTCTTTCTTTCTCTCTCTCTTTCTCTCTCTCTACCACTCTTGTTCACCAACTTGGTCTCAGAGCCTTTTATATTACTCTGTACGTAAATCCGAGACACTCCTTATCAGGGGTTGGAACCTAAATAATTTTCCAATCATTGCATTCTGAACAGAATGACAATTTTTTTGTTTGTTTCGTTCCACTGTTCCAACCAGCCAATAAAGATCTGAACCGGTTCGAACCCCCAAAAAAGTTCCCGGTTTATATCGCCTCTTTCTGTTTCTTTTTGAACCTGTGAAATCAACCGTTTTTTACATTTAGCTAATTGAATTACTTCACCAAACAGTACGGACAGAGTAGGCTAGTTGTTTACACCCGTGATGGACGGTGTAGCCTATGGCACAACATGCGACTGAAATTTTGCGGGTGGGGAGAGAGCGAGAGAAAGTTGAGGAGGAGGCTTGAAGTACTGGGCATGTTGTTATGACATGCATTATCTGAATTAGGTCCACAGAATTATACCTAGGAGGAGTGGTTTCTATGGAGGTACTTTGAATGTCCTTTGAGCTAGCTAGCTAATAAGCTTGTGTGTGTAGAGCGGTAACAGAATTAAAAACACATCTTACCTTTTTGTAGTTAATAAATCCAACTTGAAACGTGATAACTAGGCCTGTAGTATCCTAAACTAGCATTGAAAGAGTTTGCAATTCGTATGATATGTTAAGAATTACAATTCGTACAATATATTACGAATTAGCAATACGTATGATATGATACGAATTACAATTTGTTGTGGCTAGTTTTAGCTAGGTGGCTAACGCTAACATTAGCTAGGCGGCTAACGTTAAGATTAGGGTTAGAAGTTAGGTTAAAGCGTTAAAGTTAGGAGTTAGGTTCAATGGTTAATGTTAGGGCAAGGGTTAGCTAACATGCTAAGTAGTTGCAAAGTAGCTAAAAAGTAGTAAGTAGTTGCAAAGTTGCTAATTAGCTAAAGTTGTCCATGATGGGATTCGAACATGCAACCTATGGGTTGCTAGACGTTCACGTTATACGCTTACGCATCCACCCCGACCAACCACCCTCCTTTCGTTTTTGACTTAAGTAACCTTCTGTCTTATGTAACCATACCAAACGTAACATATTGCACTCATTTGAGTGTCTTGGATTTACATATACTATGTAACATCTAGTCTATGAGACCGGACTGCTCTCCCTCCCTCCCCCTATTTGTGTCTGAATGTGACGGTTATCTCTGTAGTTTCCTGTTCCCTCTCTTCAGTGTGATTTATGTAGAGTTACACAACAGCCCACAATGCACAACAAGCTGTCAGTGTTAGCCTCTTTTAATTATTCGAAATAACAGAGAATAATGTTACTGTAGGTTCCTCTGGTTTAGCTGGAATGGTTGTGTAGGAAGAATTGGAGTATTCTGAGGCTGAGGGGGAGGACTCTCTCATAACTTCACAGATCTATTTGCTGATGTGCTGTCACAGCTTCATGACTGTTACTGACCTGTTACTGTCAGTTCATTACTTCTAGCTAGATAGTGTTTCCAGGGTTGTAGGTCTACACTGTCAGTTGGGGACGTGGCAGTTTACTACAGCTTCCTGTCAGTGGAATGAATTCTGACTCTCCCTATCTCACTTTGACTCTGAAACATTTTCATGGGTGGGTCATGTATGACATCTATGTGCACCAGGAGTCTCTAAACCAAATGCGTTCTTTCTCTCTCCCTCTCTCAGGTCCCACCGCTGATCTCTTCCCCCAGAGGACCTCCTTCCCCTCTCTCTCCCCGCTGACTGACCCTCGTTTCTCAGACCCACGTATGCACTACCCAGGGGCCTTCACCTACTCAGCCAACCCCTCCAGCACGGGCATCGGAGGCCTCAGTGTGACGGGAATGTCTGCCTCCTCCCGCTACCACACCTACCTGCCCCCACCCTACCCGGGCAACCAGAACCAGGGAAGCCACTTCCAGTCCAACTCCTCCCCCTACCACCTGTACTACGGCACCGGGTCCGGCTCCTACCAGTTCTCCATGGTGGGCCCGGGCGGGACTGGGGGTGAGCGCTCCCCCAGCCGCCTGCTGCCCTGCTCGGGGGCCTCAGCCTCTGGAGTTGGCAACAGCCTGATAATCCAGGGCCTGAGCAACCAGAGCGAGGGGGTGGAGGCGGATGGTAGCCACAGCAACTCCCCTACGACCATGAGCGGGTCTGGACGCATGGATGAATCTGTCTGGAGGCCCTACTGACTGTTAGACAGCTAGAGGAAATGTAGGACAGAGAAGAGAGAGAGAAAGCAAAAGTAAAGAAGTTAAATGAACAAAAAAAGATGAATCCTTCCCCAAAAAATAAATGTTGCATGTTTGTCTTTTATTTTTCCGCACTCGCTTCGTACCCTTTTCCTAGTTGACCAAAGACATTCAATGTCTGTCAGAATGCCATGGCCAGAGGTGGCCTTTTTGAAGGCCATGGGTACACCCTGCACTGTGACAGGGACTATTCTCTGAGACTCTGAAAGCCATACAAATCTCATTATTTTCAATTGATGAGTAAGAACTGCAAAATAACTGTAAATAGATGTTATGGTGTTAGAACAAATAAGCCATAGTAATATACTGTATCAGGTTCTTCTGAAAAACAGGTACAACATGCATACCATAGACTATGAAAAGGCACAACTTTCACATCCATTCATTCTATGCAGCTGATGAACGGTAAAAATGCAAGTGCTATTGTGGCTAATCAGCCAACGAGACCAAAACTATCCTTATCCCTCAGATGAGGGATACCTTTCTTGGCGTTACAAGCTAAACATCCAGAACAGTGACTGTACTGCCTCAACAGCCTTTGACTGTTATGTGAAAACAGAAGTCAAACAGGATGTTTGCTTCACATGACTCAGAACCTGCCCTAGATGACTTGTGGCTGTATTGCTAATGTATACATGTCAATTGATCCTGAAGCTTTTATTTTGTGAGCGGTTTTGGAGATTCATCCATCAGTCCATGAAAGATCATCAAGAACAATCCATCGTCTCAAAGTAGTTATGCATTGCTTGAAAATTGCATTTATTATCTATACTAGGATGGATCAGTCCTTGGAGGTACAGTAAGCAATGCTTATTCAAAATGAACAACATTATGTATTTGAGTGAAACTCCCCTGTAAAGTCGTTAATGTATTGATCATCTATGTAGCAGAACAATAGCTGATATTCTGAGGACCGTCCAGGACTTTAGCAGAGAAGAGGTTTTTTGAAGCAGGAATTTTATGGATTCCTGTCTTTTTAGTTTCTTTATTTGTACTTATGGTAGGCCTATATATTTCTTCATTGTGTCTGCAAACTGTTCTAGTGTAGTATGTCTGAACTAGATAATACAGTTTACTTTTTTTATATTTATTTGAGCCAAATTTGAGAAAATGTTCACTTATGCCCAAAAACATTTAGCATTTCTCTCTACCTTATCTTTTTTGTATAAATATTTTGTTTATTTGTCGTTTAATATAAAATTTGAATTTGTGTAACATATTTCTTCTAAATTATGAAAAAAAACTAAACTTTTAATGTTATTATTTTGTATTTCAATGTAGCTTCGATGCACTAAAAACATTCATGATATTTAACCATTAGAAGCACAGATCCCAATATTAAATCCAACAATCACTTTATTTATAAGATCCCCCCTTAAACAGTCGCCCAATCATCAACCCCCAGCCTCCTTGAGTTCACATTTTTTCCACTCTTTTAAAGAAGAAAATAAATACTTAAGGTACACAACCCACATTATGTGGCTATGCAGATCTTGTTTCTTTGTTTATCAAACAAAGATACTAACCTGTATCAAGAATGACTGAAACCTCAGACTATGATTGGCTTAATCTCAAACCACATTGGCATGTCTGAAGTGGCTAACTAAACAGTAGAGATGGAGTGGGCTGATTTTCACACGTAAGCACACACACACACACACACACACACACACACACACACACACACACACACACACACACACACACACACACACACACACACACACACGCTTTCTGTGCTACAGGTGGGATTGTGCACATTCTCACAGACCCAATGGCCTTTCCCACCCCAGGGGGACACAGAGAGTAGGGATGAAGATAGAGGGGTGTTCAAAGTGGGATCCTCTTACCAACACCAAGGGCAATCCTAACTAAAAACAAGCCATTGTTGTGCACAGGTCCCTTTGTTCTGCATGAGCTGTGAGTCCTTTGAAGCCTTTCTGAACGTGTTTTCTCTCCTTCCTATTGTAATTTACTGATCATTAGTGCCTGCAGCTCAGGGCACTGCACATGATTCAGATGTCAGGACAGAGCATCTTTTTTCTATGAGCTGTGCTGAGCCACTTAATTCATTGTGTCAGGTGTGCCATGTTAATAAATTGAGGTGTTTTGGTGAAACGGAGGAGGAGAGTTGGTGGGGCTTCTTAAGAGCAGATATTATACCAATTAGGGTTGGTTTAGCGACCTCAAATCTTTGAGCTCATACATTAAAAAACAAAAAATACTGTTAGCATTTGTCGCTCAGAAAAAAAGTTAAGCTAACTCTATTGACAAATCTACTACCTTATGCCTTATTTTTGTTTAAGACAATCAATTATATAAAGATGCATTCCTAACCTCTGGGGAGTGGAGGGAAAGAATAGCATGTTATTATAATCACTGTGTTCCTACCCATCCCTTTGGGTTTGAAGGCCTAACTTTAGATTGGGCAAAATTCATGCAGCTATGAGAAATCAAAGATGTACCTGATATCATATGGTTATATCAAAACCAAAGAAAGGCCTGTAATATTGTTACATTGAGGGTTTGGATTCGTTGTTTTACACAAAATGTCTCGGTTGGTTTCCATTATCTGTTGATAAAATGTCCATACCTCTTAAGAGGTTGTGTGTATATCATGAGGCATTTGCAAAACAGGGAGGTTAAATTGTACAATTACATTTTATTTTATTTTATGTTGGATAGAAAAGCACAAAGCTTATGTTTTCTTTAATGTTTCTTTCAAACAACCTCCTCTTCATTTTGTTATACCATAATGTTAATTCATTTTGCTCAAAGCATGTATGTCTGAAGCTGATATGTTAATTTAATTTTCATCCATGTAATATCCTTAAAGACTCTGTATTAAGTGCTTGTAAAGTGTGCAGATAATGTAGTTTTTAATCATTTTAATTAAAAAACATAAATTTCAGATTTTTCTCAGGATCGTTGTTTTTATTCCAATTATAATATGACAAAATGATGCATGTATATCAGTTCCCCTTAATGAGGACAAAATCTAGGTTATGTCAACACGAGTAATAATACTCTATAGCATAATAGAACCATTGAGCTAAATTTTAGGGGTCTCAAAAATATTTACGACCACTTCCTTCACAACAAGCCCTCACAGTCTCACATCAGAATAGTTTCTCAAACGCCACATTTCTAAGTTGTTCCAAACGTCAAATTTCAAAGTGTTTAAGGTTAAGTTTAGGCATTAGCTCTGAATTTTTAAGGTTAGTGTAATGAACATGAGGGGAGACAGAGAGTTGGTTTCAAGCGCAGGGCGCAGCAAGTGTTTATTTGTAAAAGACCACAGGAGGAAGCAGGCAGAAGGTCATACACAGGGGGTCCAAAAAGGTAACAGTACAGGCAGGGAAAAGGCTAGTTACGTCGTCCAGGAGATCAGGAAATAGGTTGATAACAGGAAATCCGAAGGGCATCATTAGTGAGGCAGACCAGAACTTATACACGGGAGGATTAAATTACGGTGGAAACCAGCGCTCCAAATAGACATATGTCACAAAACAAATAATACCTCACAATGATGGGGTGCAAAGAACTGAACTAAATGGTGTGTGATAATGACACACAGGTGATCAGAATTCAGGTGATTGGGATCTGGAGAGTGAGCTGCGTTCAGGGGATCTACGTGTTTGAGAGTGTGAGTTGGAAGCAGACGTTACAGTTAGGGTTAGGTTTATTAACTCTTAAATCTTAAGTTAACCATTAGGAGATCATGCCTAACCTTAAGTGTTAAGGTTTGGGATAGGCTTAAAACAAAAATCTCAAAAACAACTTTCTATCGCTGGATTTGAACATGCAACCTTTTGCACCAAATGTCCCATTTTCAAGTGTTTAAAGTTAAGTTTAGGCATTAACTGCAATTCTGACATTCAATATTGAAATGTCTCAATTGTAAATACCTCTATGATTAGCAAGAGGGAAGGTATTGAAAGTGAAGAATGTAAACACGTTGTAAACACATGCTATAATTCACCTCTAGAAATACAAAACAGGATCACCTCAGCAGACTAATGGGTACAGTATAAGGGAACAAATCTTCAATCAAACCCACTCCATTCCAATTTATTCCTTTCCGGCAAATTCCGTTCTCATCCAATACTCTCTTAGGCTCAGAGCCGTAAATACCATAGACTGTATACCATGTCCCTTCAAACTCTCTCTCTCTCGCTCTCTCTCATCATCTAAGTGGTGGTTACCCAAGCCTTCCCTCTTCATTATCCCCCAGTCTCCCATCAGTATTTACATTTACATTTAAGTCATTTAGCAGACGCTCTTATCCAGAGCGACTTACAGGTACATACATCCATACTTTTTTTTTTGTACTGGCCCCCCGTGGGAATCGAACCCACAACCCTGGCGTTGCAAGCGCCATGCTCTACCAACTGAGCCACACGGGCAAATTACCCACACTTCTCAGTACCTCGCAAAACGCCACATCTGTCAACACGGCTGTACCCAAGGCTTAAATAGAGCACGTCCCAGGAATCCGATACCACCCTGGCATCCTCCGCGCAAAACACATCAGCAAGTTGTCACTTGTTAAAAAACAAAAGAGCAAAAATGAGGAATGTCAGCGTTGTTTCCACTGTAAGATTGGGTGTTAATTTATGCATTGCTGATGGCATCTATTTAGCTCATTTGAGGTCTGCCCACAGGATTAAACACTTGAGATCTCTCTCTCGTAGGGTGGTCTGGTATCAAATTAGTTCTGTGGTTAACCTGAAATACAATACCCACAATCCCTCACTCTTAAACTAATCCCACCTGTTGAGATTCCATGAAAAGGTTTGTTGCTTCCCTCACTCCCTCGTTTCTTTCTCGCTCCCTCCTATGCTACTTTCTCTCTTATTCCTTTTTACCTCTTTCCTCTCCTTTCTTCTCCTCTTCTATTCTCTTCTTCATGAGTCTCAGCATCGGGCCTTCTGTGGGGTCAGTCTTGGCAAGGCAACAAAGCCTAAGGACGCACACACGCAGGCACGAGACACACTGCATTCAATTAACTCAGAACACTCAAAGCATCTCTACACACACTCAGAATCCCCGCTGACAGATCTCACACCGGTTGGATTCTCACACAGAGAACCTGAGCTCCACTTCACAGTGTATGACAGATCTGTGCTGTCTTAAACATTACCATCCATTTCCTTTAGTCTCATCACAGAGCCAGTGTCCTTCCACACCGCTCCCCCACGGCTCAGAAAATACAAAGAGAAGACGATAAGCTTTCAATTAGCCAGAGCTCTGGGGAATTTTCCAGCTGTATTCACACACTCTGTGAGATTGACTCTGTGCTTCACATGTGGGGACCAGAGGAACTCCCATCTGGGTTTGGCTTTGTCATAGACATACAAGAAGAGTTTTTTTGCTGCCCTCTTCCTAAAACTGTAGCTCTCCGGGAAGACGGGAAACACACTCAAAGTTTAATGGATGTGATGGAAGTCGAAGATGGCTTGATGAATGGTCTTACAGTATGAGGAGAGTGGGAGATGTATTCTTCAGTAAGCAATCAAACACACCGGTACGCAAACACCAAAATGCAGGTGTGCGCAAAAACAATCGAAGCCATTGGGAACATCCGTTAATACAGACATTACATTCATATCGGTTTCGTAAAACCGACATGACCTTGTAGTACATGGTTCCATCCTGCTTTTGCAGAATTTAAGTTTTTTCCAAGTCCACTTTTTCCACTCTGTTCAAACTCTTCATCAGCTCATCAGCTAGTTGACAGTAATACAACACAAACAAGACTGTTTCTCAGTTAGAGAAGAAGAAAAACACTATTTATAAATACAAATAAACTGGGAAAAGTAGGGAGACATTTTGTTTCTCTTTTTTTGGAAAGAGTACATCATCATTAAAGCCCTCTCATTTCTCATGAACTCAATATCCCATGCTGCAGTGGACACAGCGGTACCTGCATTCAAAACCCATTAGAGCTTATTCTGGAGCTGCTGACCTCTACTCCCAGAACTCGTGAGAAGTGGCAAGCGGGCTAGAACCGGTTTGATTTGGGTGCTTAGTACGACCGGGTCTATTTTCTAACTGGACTGGTGGTGGGAAAAGCGGCTGTCGTCCAAAATCAAGGTTCCCACAGATTGACCAAGAACGGTAAGGGCCAAGGGTTCTGGCGAGAGTCGTGATGCATCCCTTCTCACACTGAGGACCATGATTAACTCAATGACAAAGAGGGACAGAGTGAGAGTGGGGGGAGACAGATATCTAGGAGATAAAAATAGAGAGAGAGAGATAGAGATAGAGATGGAAGAGAGAGATATGGAAATGAGATGGGGAAAGAAAGAGATGTGTTAGAGAGAGAGAAAGAGAGTGAGAGAGGAAGGGAAGGGAAGGGAAGGGAAAGGAAGGGAAAGGAAGGGAAGGGAAGGGAAGGGAAGGGAACGGATGGGAAGGGAAGGGAAGGGAAGGGAAGGGAAGGGAAGGGAAGGGAGAGAAGGGAAGGGAGGGAAGGGAAGGGAAGGGAAAAGAAGGGAAGGGAAGGGAAGGGAAGGGAAGGGAAGGGAAGGGAAGGGGGAGAGGCAGAAGAAAAGTGAGTGAGTCTCCCAGTTAAGGTAGTTTCTCATACAGTGTAACTCTTCAGAGACTGTTCTCTGTTTCTCCACACACCATCCAGTTCCCACAGCGGAGGAACTCTCTGTGGAGCCAAACCTCTGTTACGACAGAGACCCATGAGGATCAGTGACGAAGGTTTGACTCAGAAAATACTCACAGAAACACTCACTCTATCAGATGCATCTAGATAACTTTTTGGGGGGACAATATGTTTTTGATTGTTTTTCTACAGAACTCAGTCAAGTTTAATCTCCCACAAATCCACATACATTCATTCTCACAGAGGGATCCACGAACAAAACACTAAGGCAAAAAATGTATGCAAAACAAACAAAAAAACTTTCTTGTAATTGATTGAATGACACTAGAGATCCATCCTAGTAGACATGTTCAGAATTCATGATGCCACTTTGGAACCAGGACTTAAAGATGTTATCTAACGTTGGAGGTAAGGTGGGGTTATTCCGGGTGATATTGGTTCTTTCCACCTCATGAATTTATGTACATTTTCCCAAATACGAATGGAATTCAGAATCATTGGATTGTCCGTTTTTTTTCTTCAATGCCTTGGACCTGAAGTAATGAATATATTGTAGATTATACGGTATTACATTTGTGGCTTCGATAGTCCTCCATGCAGTTGTGCAGCCCAGTAATACATTTTCATATGAGGTAGTCCAAGACCTCCAGCTCTATAGGGTAGTCATCTAGACACATACACTTAATGCCCTTGTGCGGAGAGACACAATATAAGTTCTTAGTTCGAAACAAAATGCTGGGAATTGCATGGAAATCCTGCTCTCATCTTTGAACGGACAGTCCAGTTATTGTGGAATATTGTGCAAGTGAAGTGCAGGTGAATAATTATGTTTGGCAATTGCATGCACTTCTCAATGTAGAACTCTTATGTTGAAGCACTCTACTTCACACTACGTGTGTCATCAACTGCACAACTGAGTCCCGATCACGTAGGCTTAAATGAATTTGAGTTGAGGAGAAACAGAAATGAGTAATCCAAGAAAGATGTTAATAAATTAATTAGAAGCAGCACAATTTTATGGACAAAAAGAGCCTCTCCATTACCAGCAAGACTGTTGCAGGACAGACAGTCAGACTGTAAGTTTCATAACCAAGACCATGGTCATGGGGTTTACTGACCAAGACAACAACATCTAAACTCTTCATTCTGACCATTAAATGGGTTGGAGTTGTTCTTTGTGGATTCCTTCGTTTCATAATGTCCACATAGCTTCATATTTTCTTACCAAATTATCCTTAATTTGATTTGGCCACTTTCATTGAGAAATTTCAGAAAATAGAAGATTTGAAACAGAGTGAAAAGCACATCTGTGTCAGTGCATTTCACAACACAACACTGACACGCTGTATTAGGTTCTTGTATGAGTTGGATTTTTTTTTTTTTTCTTTATTTTTCAACTTGATATATTTGTGCATAATCGGTGACACGGGACATCAACTGAATAGAGAGGAAGAGAAAGAAAAGGTTTCCCAGAAATGTATTGGGGGAAAAAACATCCACACGGTGGAATCGTTTTTTTCCTGAGAACCGATACACGACACTGTCCTCTTTCTCACACAGTAAACTCTGAATAACAATCACGTGTCCATGATCACTGTCCATGATCACTGTCCATGATCACTGTCCATGATCACATGTCCATGATCACATGTCCATGATCACATGTCCATGATCACATGTCCATGCGAAAAACTAGTGCTCCCTTCATACTACAGGAAATTAACACACACTTCTAGTCTGTGCTAGGCTCTTCTCGGGCCTCCCTCCCTCCATTACCCTGGAGTCTAGAGTAGAGTGGGGGTAAATGAGGCGAAAAGGGGAAAAGGGGATCCCTACGGATCAGGTCTCTTTTCACTTCCTGCATGAGAATTAAACATGCTCTCTCTTTAGTTCACATACACAATCTCTCTTTCTTTTTCTTTCTTTCTTTCTTTCTTTCTTTCTTTCTTTCTTTTTACATCTGTGTGCACAGGCAGTGAGCACAATTATGATGTCTGTTTTGAGTCACATGGGAAGACAAAGGCTTGTTAAAAACTGGATCTTTCCTCCTTTCAATAATGCTTCCCAGTGGAACTGCTATACAGAGGCCATTTACATTTCAAATATCATACTGTATGTTTACTGTTTATTGTGCATAACCTTTTCGTAGCTGTCTATTTACCACCAAAGAAACCATGCTGGTACAAATACAGCACTCAACAAGCTGTATAGGACCTAAGCAAACAAGAAAATGCACATCCAGAGGCCGCGCTTATTGTGTCCGGTGATTTTAATGCAGGGAAACTGAAATCCATTTAACATCATTTTTACCAGCATGTCACCTGTGCAACTAGAGGCAACACAAATCTAGGTTACCTTTACTCCACACACAGAAACGCAAGGCTCTCCCTCGCCCTTCCTTTGGCAAATCTGACAATAACTCTATCCTTCCACCGGCTTCATTAATAAGTGCATCGACGACGTCGTCCCCACAGTGACCGTACGTACATATCCCAACCAGAAGCCACTGATTACAGGCAATATCCACACTGAGCTAAAGGCTAGTGCTGCCGATTTCAATCCAGATGTTTATAAGAAATCCCGTTACGACCTTCGACAAGCCATCAAACAAGCAAAGCGTCAATGCAGGACTAAAATCGAATCCTACTACGCAGGCTCTAAAACTATCCCGGATTATAAAGGGAAAACAGCTGTGAGCTACCCAGTGATGCAAGCCTACTAGGCGAGCTAAATGCCTTCTATGCTCGCTTCAACACTGAACCATACATGAGAGCACCAGCTGTTCCGGACGACTGTGTGATCTCGCTCTCTGTAGTCGTTGTAAGACCTTTAAACAGGTAAACATTCACAAGCCTGCGGGGCCAGAAGGATTACCATGACGCATACTCAGAGCTTGCGTTGACCAGCCGGCAAGTGTCTTAACAATTTTAACCTCTCTCTGACCCAGTCTGTATATTACCTACCTGTTTCAAG
This sequence comes from Salvelinus fontinalis, assembly GCF_029448725.1. Taxonomy (NCBI): domain Eukaryota; kingdom Metazoa; phylum Chordata; class Actinopteri; order Salmoniformes; family Salmonidae; genus Salvelinus; species Salvelinus fontinalis. Next base: position 22,751,957 of record NC_074679.1, on the reverse strand, counting down.
CAGACCACTAAAGTCCCTGTGTCCAAGAACGGCAAGATAACCTGTTTAGCACTTTCCTGCAGTCAATGACAAAAAATTTTTTTGCAATATTTCATAATTAATACAAAAATGTTACAAATTATAATGAAAATCCTGTGTTTTTATGTCAAACAGTTTTGTTATATTTCAGTCTTCTGTGATGCATATAAAGTGTAATATTGGGATGCAAACTGAATTTAATAAATGTAAACTCTATACCTGACATGGTACAGATGTCTTTGTTTTTAAGCCCATAACCATGTGTGTGAGGTGTATACTTTTGTTTCAAAGTAGATTTGTTTAACTTCTTTGATATAGGGGGCAGCATTTTCATTTTTGGATGAATTGCGTGCCCATAGTGAACTGCCTCCTACTCTGTCCCAGATGCTAATATATGCATATTATTATTACTATTGGATAGAAAACACTCTGAAGTTTCTTAAACTGTTTGAATGATGTCTGTGAGTATAACAGAACTCATATGGCAGGCAAAAACCTGAGAAAAAATCCAAACAGGAAGTGAGAATTCTGAGAGTGGTCGATGTTAAAGTCCTCGCCTATTCAATTCCCTGTAATATATGGATCAGTTTGCACCTGCTACGCTTTCCACTAGATGTCAACAGTCAGTAGAACGTGGAATGAAGCTTATGCTGTGTTGTGGGACCGGATGGGAGGTGTTTGAGTCAGTGGTCTGGCAGAGTGCCAGTTCTTGGTCAAGCCCTTTCCTCGTGATATCGCCATGCGTTCCATTACTTATAGAGACTGAAAAGAATGCGGTTGGAAAAGAATGCGTTATTAGATATATATGATAACAACATCCTGAAGATTTATTCTCTACTCAGTTTGACCAGTTTATTCGACTTGTAATATAACTTTTTGAAGTTTTCGTCCGACGTTTTCCTGCATCTGCGCGAGCGTTTGGACATGTGTACTACACATGCTAGCTTCTTGCGAATATAGGGGGTGCTGTTTCGACTTAGCATAAATTGGTCTCCAGATTAAACTGCCTAGTACTCAATTCTTGCTCGTACAATATGCATATTATTATTATTATTGGATAGAAAACACTCTCTAGTTTCTATAGCCGTTGGAATTATGTCTCTGAGTGAAACAGAACTCCTTCTACAGCACTTTTCATGACAGGGAGTGAGATTTCAGAAATCTTGGCCCCTGTTCCCAGGTCAGTTGTAATGTCCCTGTGAATGCTATGGGGATACAAACACTGCCTACGTCTTCCTCTAGATGTCAGTAAGTGGTGACAATTTGAATGGAGTCGATTGCGCAATCGGGGCCTGTATAAAAGACCAATGACCGGAAGTACATATCTTTTCGTCTCTGCGCCTGACGCACGATGGACGTCGGACTGGCCTCCTTCCAAGCTGTTGTTTAGCCAGTAATATATCTCCGGTCATGTTTTTACTCGTTATAGGTGTTAAAAACATCATAAGGTAGTTAATTTAAACCGTTTTATAGCAATTTATATCCGTTTAGGGCGATTTTATGGCATTTCTGTGTGACGCACTTCGAGGAGCTGGGCACTTTTCAAGTACATGCTGAACGTTAGTGGCCATTTCGACGGGACAAGAGGACATCTTTCGACCAAAAGACGATTAGACCGGAGAAAGGATTCATTGCCCAAGATTCTGATGGCAGTTCAGCTAATAGTAAGAACTATTTATGATGATAAATCGTTGTTCTGTCGAAAAATGTTAAACGCATATTCCGCCATTTTCTTTGGGGTAGCTTCGCTTTGGCGCAACCTGTATTGAACAGTAAGGATAATTAAAAAAATGTAATTCAGCGATTGCATTAAGAACTAAATTGTCTTTCAATCGCTGTCCACCCTGTATTTTTTAGTCAAGTTTATGAGTATTTATGCATTAGACTAGATCACTGTCCACTATGGCGCCCGACATTTTCTGACCAGCTTGGCTACTTTTCTCATTGTATAACCACGATTTTGGTGGCTAAATATGCACATTTTCGAACAAACTCTATATGTATGTTGTAATATGATGTTACAGGAGTGTCATCTGAAGAATTCTGAGAAGGTTAGTGAAAAAATTTATACATTTTGGTGGTGATAATGCTATCGCTCTTTTTTCCGTGAATCAATGCTGGGGTAATGTTTGCACATGTGGTATGCTAATACAGGTATCCCTCGTTTATCGCGGGGGTTACGTTCCGAAAATGACCCGCGATAAGTGAAATCCGCGAAATAGAAAACTTTTTTTTTTTTACATTTAGCAACTATTACATGTATACAAATACAGTGACTCACGTGTAGGCCGTTTCACTGCTCTTCAGAGCGTTTCGTCGACATTATGGGTTTAGGAGATGTTCGAAATTACAAGATAATTTGGCCAACTTAATGTAAATTTGCCAAGCTGTTTTATGTACGTACACATAACTGCACGAGACGACAAAATGATAGCACAATTCGTAGCATGTTTTGATACAAGAAGCGGGAGTGAGTTTTTAGCGAATCAGAATGCAGAGCACAATGCACCAAAAAAAAAAAAAATGCATTATGAAAATCCGCGAAATAGCGAATCCGCGATAAGTGAACCGCGAAGTGGCGAGGGATCACTGTATAACGATTTATTGTGTTTTCTCTGTAAGACACTTAGAAAATCTGAAATATTGTCTGGATTCACAGGATCTGTGTCTTTCAATTAGTGTACGCTGTGTATTTTTAAGAAATGTTTTATGATTAGTAATTAGGTAATACACGTTGCTCTCTGTATTTATTCTAGTCGAGTTGTGATGGTGGGTGCAATTGTAAACTATGATTTCTACCTGAAATATGCACATTTCTCTAACAAAACCTATCCTATACAATAAATATGTTATCAGACTGTCATCTGATGAGGTTTTTTCTTGGTTAGTGGCTATCAATATCTTTATTTGGCCGAATTGGTGATAGCTACTGGTGGTGAGAAAAAATGGTGGACAAAGAAAAATGGTGTCTTTTGCTAACGTGGTTAGCTAGTAGATTTACATATTGTGTCTTCCCTGTAAAACATTTTACAAATCAGAAATGATTGCTGGATTCACAAGAAGTGGATCTTTCATCTGGTATCTTTGACTTGTGATTGAATGATATTTAGATGCTACTATTTACTTGTGACGCTATGCTAGCTATGCTATTCAGCTTTTTTACTGGTGGGGGAGGTGGGGGTGCTCCCGGATCCGGGTTTCTTAGCAAAATTAGCTAATTGGACATAAGTAATGGACATTATCGAACAAAACTACAATTTATTGTGGAACTAGGATTCCTGGCACTGCATTCTGATATTTATGATGTAATTTTGTATTTCTGTTGACTCCAACATGGCGGAGAAATGTTGTTAAATCTGAGCGCTGTCTCAGACGTGGTGTGCTTTTTACATATATTTTTTTTAAATCTGACACAGCGGTTGCATTAAGAACAAGTGTATCTTTAATTATATGTAAAACATGTATCTTTCATCAAAGTTTATGATGAGTATTTCTGTTATTTGACGTGGCTCTCTGTAATTACTCCGGATATTTTGGAGGCATTTCTGAACATGGCGCCAATGTAAACCGAGATTTGTGGATATAAATATGCACATTATCGAACAAAACAAAAATGTATTGTGTAACATGATGTCATATGAGTGTCATCTGATGAAGATGTTCAAAGGTTAGTGATTAATTTTATCTCTATTTCTGCTTTTTGTTACTACTATATTTTGCTGGGAAAATGGCTGTGTTTTTCTGTGGCTATGTACTGAGCTAACATAATTGTTTGGTGTGCTATCCCCGTAAATCCTTCACAACATGTGTAGCTTTAATTTGGTGTCTTTCATGTGTGATTTCATGAAAGATTGATTTTTATAGTACTATATTTGAATTTGGCGCGATACATTTTTTCTGGATTTTGTCCAAGTGGGACGTTAGCGTCCCACATATCCTAGAGAAATTAACACTACCAAGAATTACTCGCCCCTTTGCACTCACATCTGTAGCCTTGAAATGCTTTGAAAGGCTGGTAATGGCTCACATCAACACCATCATCCCAGACACCCTGGACCCACTCCAATTCACATACCGTCCCAACAGATCTACAAATGATGCACTCTCTATTGCACTCCACACTGCCCTCTCCCACCTGGACAAGAGGAATACCTATGTGAGAATGCTGTTCATTGACTGCAGCTCAGCGTTCAACACCATTGTGTCCTCCAAGCTCATCACTAAGCTCAGGACCCTGGGACTGAACACCTCACTTTGCAACTGAACCATTGACTTTCTGAAGGACCGCCCCCAGGTGGTGAGGGTAGGCAACAACACATCTGCCACGCTGACACTCAACACGGGTGCCCCTCAGAGGTGCGTGCTTAGTCCCCTCCTGTACTTCCTGTTCACCCACGACTGCGTAGCCACGCAAGACTCCAACAACAGTTTGCTGATGACCAGTGGTGTAAAATACTTAAGTAAAAATACTTAAAGTACTACTTAAGTCGTTTTTGGGGGTATCTGTACTTTACTTTTACTGTTTATATTTTTGACAACTTTTACTTTTGCTTCACTACATTCCTAGAGAAAATATTGTACTTTTTACTCCATACATTTTCCATGACAACCAAAGTACTCATTATATTTTGAATGCTTAGCATGACAGGAAAATAGTCAAATTCACACACTTATCAAGAGAACAAGTAGCCATCCCTACAGCCTCTGGTCTGGCGGACTCCTTAAACACAAATGCATCTTTTGTAAATAATGTCTGAGTGTTGCCCCTGGCTATCAGAACATTTTAAAAACAAGACAATTGTGATGTCTGCTTTGCTAAATAATAGGAATTTGAAATTATTTAATCTTTTATTTTTAGCAATTATATTTACTTTTGATACTTAACTATATTTAAAACCAAATTTTATTTTTATTTTACTCAAGCAGTATTTTACTGGCTGACATTCACTTTTACTTGAATAGCTTTCTATTAAGGTATCTGTACTTTTACTCAAGTATGACAATTGGGTACTTTTTCCACCACTGCTGATGACACAACGGTGGTAGGCCTGATCACCGACAACAATGAGACAGCCTATAGGGAGGAGGACAGTGACCTGGCAGTGTGTTGCCAGGACAACAAACTTTCCCTCAATGTCAGCAAGAGAAAGGAGCTGACCATCGACTACAGGAAAAGGGGGGCCGAGCACGCCCCTATCCACATAGACGGAAGCTGTAGTGGAGCGGGTCGAGAACTTCAAATTCCTCTGTGTCCATATCACTAAAGAAATAACACGGTCCACACACACCAACACAGTCGTGAAGAAGGCACGACAACCCCTTTTCACCCTGAGAAGGCTGAAAAGATTTTCATGGGCCCTCAGATCCTCAAAAAGTTCTACAACTGCACCATTGAGAGCATCTTGACTGGCTGCATCATCGCTTGGTATGGCAACTGCACGGCATCCGACTGCAAGCCGCTAGTGCATGCAGCCCAGTACATCACTGGGGCCGAGCTCCCTACCATCCAGGACATCTATACCAGGCGGTGTCAGAGGAAGGGGCTAAAAATTGTCAAAGAGTCCAGCCACCCATGTCCTAGACTGTTCTCTCTGCTATCGTGCGGAAAGCGGTACTGATGCACCATATCTGGAACCAACAGGACCCTGAACAGCTTCTAGCCCCAAACCATCAGACTGCAAAATAGTTAACCAAATACCTACCCGGAGTATCTGCATTGACCTTTTTTGCTCTAACTCTTTTGACTCATCACCTACGCAGCTGCTACTTTACCCCTACCAATTACCTCGTACCCTCTGTACATTGACGTAGTACTGTTATCATTACTCATTGTGAATTTATTCTTTGTGTTATTATTTTTATTGATTTTTTTTTTTTACATTTCTCTGCATTTTTAGGGAGGGCCAGTAAGTAAGCATTTCACTGTTAGTCTATATCTGTTGTTTACGAAGCATGATTTTGAATGAATTTGATATCATTTGATTCTGTTCTTCTCTGTAGACTATCTGCTCCTTTGTAAATGCAGCTCGATGCCACTCAAGGGTGATCTGTAGACCGAATGACACATCTTCTAATCACTGAGGACTTACTCAGAAGGATCATTCCCAACCTATCCTAGGCCTAAGATAAAACAGACCACTGTAAACACCTACAACCACAGTATAACAACAACAAACACCCCTGATTACAGGAGTAAAATCATCACCAAAATCATTCTGCTCTTCTTTCTTTTCTTGACTCCTCTTCATCATTATCACTGCCACCATTAGTGTGATTGCAAAGCAACACACAACATTTGTCATACTCCAGTTAATTATTATTCATATTATTCCCACCACCACTCCTCCTACAGCTTTAATGCGAAACATTATATTTCAAAGTTATAAAGTGCAGAGAGGTCTAACTTGAGTTGGTTACAAGTTTTATTTTTGATACTCATCATACTTTTTGAAATAAAATCACAGAAATATGCTCATTTTAATATAGAGGTCTACGGTGACCAAAAGTTTTGGAACTGTGCTATTCATACACATTTTAAGCTACACACTACAAACCAACTATAAAATGTGCAGAACACTCCAAATTACAAACAACTGAAACTACTGACCACAACTACTGACCAAAACTACTGAGCACAACTATTCACTACAACCACAACTACTGATCTCAACTACTGAACACAACTACCGACCAAAACCACAAAACTACTGACCAAAACTACTGAACACAACCACACAAATACAGACCACAACTACCAACCACAACTACACAACTACTGATCTCAACTACTGAACACAACTACTGACCAAAACCACAAAACTACTGACCAAGACTACTGAACACAACCACACAACGACTATCCACAACTACTGACCCCAAAACTACTGAGCCACACAACTACTGACCACAACCACACAAATACAGACCGCAACTATTGGCCACAACCACACAACTACTGACTACAACTAATGACCAAAACTACTGACGACAACCACATAACTACTGATCACAACTACTGAACACAACTACTGACCAAAACAACACAACCACTGACCAAAACTACTGACGGCAACTACATAACTACTGATCACAACTACAGACCACAACTACTGACCAAAGCAACACAACCACTGACCAAAACTGCTACAACACAACCACACAACTACTGACCACAACTACTGACCTCAAAGTTACTGAGCCACACAACTACTGACTACAACCACATAAATACAGACCGCAACTATTGGCCGCAACCACACAACTATTGACCACAACTACTAAAGCACACAACCACTGACCACAACTATTGACCACACCTACTGACCACAACTACTAACCACACAACCACTGACAACAACCACACAACTACTGCCCACAACTACCGCCCATAACTACAGACCACAACCACACAACCACTTACACAACTACTTACCCACACAACTACTGACCACAAATACAGACCACCACTAGTGAAGAAAACTACTGACCAAAACTACTAAACACAACCACACAACTACTAACCACAACTACTGACCCCAAAACAACTGAACCACACAACTACTGACCACAACCATACAATACAGACCACATAACTACTGACCACAAATACTAGCCACACAGCTACTGACCACACAACTACTGAACCACACAATTACTGACCACAGCCACATACCTACTGAACCACGCAACTACTGACCAGAATTACTCACCACAACAACACAACTACTGACCAGAGCTACTGACCAACACTGCTGACCATAACAACACAATAACTGAGCTTAACAACTGACCACACAACTACTGACCACACCACTACCGAACCACACAACTACTGACCACAACTACTGACAACAACCACACAAATACAAAAAAACAGCAGACCATAGTGACTGACCACAACTACTGACCACAACCGCATATCCAATGATCACAAATACTAACAACACAACTACTGAACCACGAAACTACTGACAAACACTACTGACCGCAACCACACAACTACTGAACACATAACTACTGTATACTGACCACAAGTACTGACCACACATCTACTGACCACAAGCACACAATTACTTACCACAACTAGTGACCACAATTTCTGAACACAACCACACAACTATCGACCACAACCATACCACTACTGACCATAACTACTGACCACAACAACTGATCACAAACACTACTGATCACAACCACACAACTACTGACCACACAACTATTGTATACTGACCACAAGTACTGACCGCAACTACACAGCTACTGACCACACATCTACTGACCACAACCACACAATTACTTACCACAACTAGTGACCACAATTGCTGAACACAACCACACAACTATCGACCACAACCACACAACTACTGACCACACAACTACTGTATATTGACCACAAGTACTGACCACAAGTACTGACCACAACTACACAACTACTGAGCACACATCTACTGACCACAACCACACAATTACTTACCACAACTACTGACCACAACTACTGATCACAACCACACAACTACTGACTACACAACTACTGCACACGCAACCACTCACAACAACCACTCACAACAACCACACAACTACTGACCACAACCACACAACTGCCGACCACACCACTACTAATAACAAATGCTGACTACAAATACTGACCAAAACTACTGACCACAATTACCAATCACATCTACTGACCACAACTACACAACCACTGACCACAACAACTGACAACAGCCACACACCTGCTGACCACAACCACAACAACTGGCCACAACAACTGACAACAGCCACACACCTGCTGGCCACAACAACAGACCACAACTACTGACCACAACCACAACAACTGGCCACAACTATTGACAACAACCACACAACTACTGACCACAACTACTGATCACAACCACACAACTACTGACCACAACTACTGACAGCAACTACTGACCACAACCACAGAGGCCTGTACTATTTCGATGTACGCTTTCCTGTTCAATGGGAAATACCTTATCCCTTTTCGATGATTTCCACAACTAGTGACCACAATTGCTGAACACAACCACACAACTATCAGCCACAACCATACCACTACTGACCACAACTATTGACCACAACTACTGATCACAACCACACAACTACTGACCACACAACTACTGTCCACAACTACTTCCCACACAACTACTGACAACAACTACTGACCACAACCACACAACTACTGACCACAACAGCTGACCACAACCACACAACTATTGACCACAACTACTGACCACAACTACACAGCCACTGACCATAACCACACAACTGCCGACCACACCACAACTACTGACTACAACTACTGACCAACACTACTGACCACAACTACCAACCGCATCTACTGACCACAACTCCACAGCTGCCAACCACAACTACTGACCACTACTACTGACCACAACCACACAACTACTGGCCGCAACCACACAACTGCTGACCACACCACTACTAACCACAACTACAACTACTGCCCAAAACTACTGACCACAACTACCAACCACATCTACTGACCACAACCACACAACTACTGAGCACAACAACAGACCACAACCACACAACTGCCGACCACAACTACCGAACACAACTACCGACCACAACCACACAACTACTGACAGCAACAACTGACAACAACCACACAACTGCTGACCACAACTACTGACAACTACTGACCGCAACCACACAGCTACTGACCACAACATCTGACCACAACAGCTGACCACAACCACACAACAACTGACCACAACTACTGATCGCAACCACACAACTACTGACCACAACTACTGACATCAACTACTGACCATAACAACTACTGACAGCAACTACTGGCCATAACATAGAGGCTTATAGTATTTTGATGTACGCTTTCATATTCAATAGGGAATACCTTTTCCCTTTTCAATGATTTCCCACAAAAACAAGTGTAGTTTTGCAAAATCTGAACAGAACTTCAAGCGGAGGCTACCACGATACTTAACAATTCAAAGCCTGCATATTTCAGCTCCTGTCATCCTAATTGTACTTTTTGCAACCTGCAGAAAGAAGGTAGAATTGGACCACTGCAACACAACGTTTTCTAAAATTGATGCGAAGAAGCGGCACCACTGTCAATAGTGACTGGTGATTTGTTGTAGGATGTATTAAATTACAAATACAAATTTTGGATGTAGATCCAATGTTGATGATTTCTTACCGAAATACCGCACTGAGCGACTCAGAAACTGGATGGTCGTATTCTTTGGGGGGGGGGGGGGGGGGGGTTTATTTTATACCATAAGAAAGTGAAATTCCCTCACTAAATTGCATTTTCTTGCACTATGAGCCTGTGCCTGGGTGGACACCCTATAAAAAAAATACATTGCGTAATCATTGTGGAATGGATACACAAACGTGGTTGTTTGAACCTGTTAAGACAGCGATGTGCACGTTCCAATGATCTAATGATCCAACGTGACAGTCTTGACGGGATGAATGGAACAGTAGGAAAAATGTCTGATAGCGGGCTTAGGAAAAACTTTTTTTGTAGGCTATTCTTACATCTTTGGAGAGTTGTTCATTTCCAATGCCACTGTCTGCTTTCCCACTGTGACAGTGCCATTGTAAAAATGGCCCGCTCTACTGTATAAAATATATAGTAGCCTGAAAACATTGAGTTAAAGCAATGATTTTTGACCGTCCACTGGAGGGGCCACTAGTTTTTAGGATAGTCTACAGTATAGCCTACAATGTTTAAGACATTATCCTATTTCATTTTATACCCTATCATGCACAGTTGCATGATTTCATTAGTAATTGACACCGAGAGCAGAGGCGATCGATATATGCAGCATTGTTCATTCAATGTTTTAGAGAATATCTCCGACCAATGGTGTGCCTGTTATGATCAAATACGTATCTAGTTTTGCCTATTGTTAAAACATTGAATGTGGAATGGCTAATTTGCCCACTCTCTTCGAACACTCCCATTTACTGTTCCGCTAAATATTGGTGCAAAGTTTGTGTTGGTCGGAGCAGACGCACCTTGGGGTGACGCCAAATTACCAAAACGATATTTGGTCATGTTTTTAGTGCTGCGTGTCACTGTTTAGAGGATCAAATTGGAGCCCAATGACATCTAGCTACATAATTTTCTAAGGCGTGATCTCTTCTGTTAACTGCATCTTACGGACAAGTTGTCAAGCCTGCGTGTGTATTTATGGTGACGCCAGGGGTGATAATAAGGCAGGTGTGTTTCAATTTCAAGACAAGGATGGTTAAACCTGTCTCTTCCACTTTTAACTTTTATGTGCTACGGATACCGAATACTGGTTCACTTTCCTTAACAACCGCTGAATTGCTGGGCGCCAAATTCAAAAATATTACTAAAAATATTTACAATCATGCAATCACAAGTGAAATATACCAAAACACAGCTTAGCTTGTTGTTAATCCACCTATCGTGTCAGATTTTGAAAATATATTTTACAGCGAATGAAATCCAAGATTTTGTGAGTGTAGCTTTCAATGCTACATCAGCTAGCCCCAAATTAGCATGGTCACGAAAGTCAGAATAGCAATAAAATGAATCGCTTACCTTAGATAATCTTCGGACGTTTCTTTTATCACAAAAAAACGCCATTTGGGTTGCGCGTTATGATGAGAAAACTACTGCCTCGTTCCGGTCTTGAAAGGAAGATGAACATTTCCAAACGTATCAGATTAAAAAATATTACTAAAAATATTTATAATCATGCAATCACAAGTGAAATATACCAAAACACAGCTTAGCTTGTTGTTAATCCACATATCGTCTCAGATTTTGAAAATATATTTTACAGCGAAAGAAATCCAACCTTTTGTGAGTGTAGCTTTCAATGCTATAACAGCTTAGCCTTATATTAGATTGGTTAGCTTGGTCACGAAAGTAAGAAAAGCAATAAAATTAATCGCTTACCTTTGATAATCTTCGGGTGTTTCCACTCACGAGACTCCCAGTTACACAACAAATGTTTTTTTTTGTTCGATAAATATTACTTTTATCACAAAGAAATGCCATTTGGGTTGCGCATTATTTTGAGAAAACAAAAGCCATGTTCCGTTCGACAAATCCCAAAAAGTATCCGAAATGGTCGTAGAAACATTTCAAATGTTTTTTATAATCAAACCTCAGGTTGTCTTTAACAAACATAATCGATAATATTTCAACCGGAGCATAACCTATTCATTAACCTGTTGGGGATGGGGGCGCTGTTTAGACTATTTATGCTAATGTGGCTAATTTTTTAAACGGCTTCCCACAAAATCCTTGATCGTACAATATGCATATTATTATTATTATTGGATAGAAAACAGTCTATAGTTTCTATAGGAGTTGAAATTTTGTCTCTAAGTGGAACAGAGCCCATTCTACAGCAATTTCCCTGACATGGAGTCAGATTTGAGAAATGTTGGGCACTTTTCTGAAGTCAGTTAAAAGGGCACTGTCGTTGCTATGACTATACGGACACTTCTTACGTCTTCCCCTGGATGCCTTTACGTGATGACGATTCCAACGGGCTCGATTGCTCGTTCACAGGCCCTACAAATGAAAAAAACCTTTAGCTAGCAAGTCTTTTCTTGCTGCGTAACGCGCGTGGAAGACACCGACCCTCTCCTGTTCCAAGCGTTAGTTTAGCCTGTTATATTTCTCCGGTCATCTTTTCACTCGTTATAGGAGTTACAAACATCACAAAGTAGTTAATTTAAAGCGTTTTATAGCAATTTATATCCGTTTAGTGCGATTTTGGGACATTTATTTTTGCAACGATGTGAAAAGTTGGGCACGCTTTTCAGTTCATCCCGAACGTAGTTGACATTTCCACATGGCAAGAGGACAGCTTTCCACCAAAAGACGATTTCTCCCAAGAAAGGATCCTTTGCCCAAGATACTGATGGAAGAACAGCTCAAGGTAGGACATTTTTATTATGATAAATCGTGTTTCTGTCGAAACATTTTAGTGGCTTAGGACGCCATGTTTTTTGACGTAGCTTCGCTTGGCGCAAACTGTATTGAAAAGTAAGGATAAATTAAAAAATGTAATAACGCAATTGTATTAAGAATTAAATTGTCTATCAATCCCTGTCCACCCTATATTTTTTAGTCACGTTTATGAGTATTTATGTATAAGAGTAGATCACTGTCTAAGTGGCGCAAGGACAAATTCTGACCAGCCGAGTTACATTTCACATTGTCTAACCATGATTTTGGTGGCTAAATATAAACATTTTCGATCAAACTGTATATGCATGTTGTAATGTGATGTTACAGGAGTGTCATCGGAAGAATTCTGAGAAGGTTAGTGAAAAAATTAATATCTTTTGGCGATGTTGACTTTTATCGCTCACTTTGGCTAGAATCAATGCTGGGCTGCTAATTGCTATGTGCTAAGCTAATATAACGATTTATTGTGTTTTCGCTGTAAGACACTTAGAAAATCTGAAATATTGTCTGTATTCACAGGATCTGTGTCTTTCGATTCGTGTATGCTGTGTATTTTTACGAAATGTTTGATGATTAGTAGTTAGGTAAACACGTTGCTCATTGTAATTATTCTAGTCCATTTGTGATGGTGGGTGCAATTGTAAACTATGCCATATACCTGAAATATGCACTTTTTTCTAACAAAACCTATCCCATACCATAAATATGTTATCAGACTGTCATCTAATGAGTTTTTTTGTTGGTTAGGGGCTATAAATATCTTAGTTTAGCCGAATTGGTGATGGCTACTGGTGTTGGTGGACAAATAAAAGATGGTGGATTATGCTAATGTGTTTTTAGGTAATAGATGTACATCTTTACATATTGTGTCTTCCCTGTAAAACATTTTAAAAATCGGAAATGTTGACTGGATTCATAAGATCTGTGTCTTTCATTAGCTGTATTGGACTTTAATGTGTGAAAGTTAAATATTTTAAAAAAATATTTTTTTTGAATTTCGCGGCACTGGTTTTTCAGTGGGGGGGGGGGGGGGTGTGCCGCTAGCGCCACGCTGATCCTAGACAGGTTAAGAGAGAAAAGGAAAATGGTGAGCTCCTCCCGTGCGCGCAGGAAATATTCCGAGGACACCTTACTAGTTTTGAAAAAACTCGTTCATTTTTCAAAATAAAAGCCTGAAACTATGTCTAAAGCCTGGTCACAGCCTGAGGAAGCCATTGGAGAAGGAATCTGGTTGATACCCCTTTAAATGGAGGTTAGATGGGCCAGGAAAAAAATATTAAAAAATATATATATATATCACTTCCGGGTTACTTTTTCTCAGGATTTCGCTTGCAGAATAAGTATTCTTATTCTCACAGACAATATTTTGACAGTTTTGAAAACTACGGAGTGTATTCTATCCTAATCTGTAAATTATATGCATATTCTACGATCTGGGCCAGAGAAAATTTCCGTTTACGTTGGGCACGTTATTTTAAAAAAAATTAAAAAGATTCTGACCACTAGCGCTAAGAGGTTTTTAAGGTAGACATCCAAAACATACTTTTTTCTTACTTTAGCTGCTTCGATGCAGCATTTTGATATTTGGACACAATTTCTGGTGCGGATGCAAGTTGAAGTGAAATCATATCATGGAACTTTGCTGATACACGAAGCAATTAAAATGCAATTGAAATTGCATGCAACATCCAATCTTGTCATACATCACATCATGGTTCCATAAATTATTTGTTCGTTCAAACGTTTGGTAATTGTAACAGAGAAAATTATGGCTGAACAATTTAGCTAGCTAGCCAAAATGTTGCCTATTGCCAACCATGTTTTCCTAAGCTAGCTAGCTAGCTAACCAAGCTAATGACGAGCTAAGCTAGCTAGCTAACTAGATCGTGCAGTTCATATTGGACCATTTCTGTTGAAACTGGACAGAGAAAGGTCTGGGTTCACTTTTAAAATTACATTTATTGACTGCCAGACCATGCGCACTGTACATGCAGTGCCTTCAGAGAGTATTCACACCCCTTGAGTTTTTCCACATTTTTAATGGATTACATTGAGATTTTCTCTCAGTGGCCTACACACAATATATAATGTCAAAGTAATTAATAAAAATGAAAAGCTGGAATGACTTTGGTCAATAAGTATTCAACCCCTTTTTTACGGCAAGCCTAAACAAGTTCAGGAGTAAAAATGTGCTTAACAAGTCAACTAACAAATAATAGGGTTTAACATGATTTTTTAATGACTACCTCATCTCTGTACCCCACACATTCAATTATCTGTAAGGTCCCCTTGTTGAGCATTGCATTTCAAACACAGATTCAACCACAAAGACCAGGGTGATTTTTCAATGCCTCGCAAAAAAAGGGCACATATTGGTAGATGGTTAAAAATGAAAAAGCAGACATTGAATATCCCTTTGAGCATGGTGACGTTATTAACACTTTGGATTGTGTATCAATACACCCAGTCACTGCAAAGATACAGGCGTCCTTCTAACTCAGTTGCCGGTGAGGAAGGATTTCACTCAGGGATTTCACCATGAGGCCAATGATGACTTTAAAACAGTTACAGAGTTTAATGGCTGTGATAGGAGAAAACTGAGGATGGATCAACAACATTGTATTTACTCCACAATACTAACCTAATTTACAGAGTGATAAGAAGGAAGCCTGTACAGAATAAAACTATTCCAAAACATGCATCATGTTTGCAACAAGGCACTAAAGTAATACTGCAAACAATGTGGTAAAGCAATTCACTTTTTGTCCACAAAGTGTTATGTTTGGGACAAATCCAATATGACACATTACTGAGTACCACTCTACAAATTTTCAAGCCTAGCTGCATCACGTTATGGGTATGCTTGTAATAGTTAAGGACTGGGGAGTTTTTCAGGATAAAAAAAGAAACAGAATGGAGCTAAGAACAGGCAAAATCCAGGAGGAAAATCTGGTTCAGTCTGCTTTCCACCAGACACTGGGAGATTAATTAAACTTTCAGCAGGACAATAACTTAAAACACAAGGCCAAATCTACACTGGAGTTGCTTACCAAGAAGACAGTGAATGTTTCTGAGTGTCCGAGTTATAGTTTTGACTGAAATCTGCTTGACAATCTATGTCAAGACCTGAAAATGGTTGTCTAGCAAATGATCAACAACCAATTTGACAGAGCGTGAATAATTTTGAAAAGAATAACGGGCAAATATTTCACTATCCAGCTGTGGAAATCTCTTTGAGACTTACCCAGAAAGATTCACAGCTGTAATCACTGCCAAAGGTGATTCTAACATGTATTGACTGAGGGACTCACTTATCTAATCAAGATGTTTATGATTTAGTTTTACCCTTAGAATTTTTCTTCCACATTGACATTACAGAATATTTTGTGTAGATTGTTGACTAAATGTTTTTTATAAATGTAAGCATTTAAAGTTGCATTAATCAACATTGGAACATTTGTTTCAAT